>NC_141392.1:98651054-98892829 GCF_034619465.1 Leptosomus discolor | reverse complement strand
TGGATATCTGAATTGCTCTTTCGTGATGCCCTGAGAGCTACCCAGCACGACCTCCTCATATCCAAAACTAAGTTGTGAACAATTCTACAAACTCACATCACCCAAAACACTGGTCTGCAGACACACTGCATCACCCAGAACTTAGTTCACCATCAGGAGGTAAGCAGTGGAGACCAGGGAATTATTGGCCTGGAGCCTTCAAACTCAGAGTTCACCACAGAGTTTGGCTCACGCTATGTTACGAATGCACGCGGCTACTTACATATTCTTCATAGGCCTCGTGTGCAGGCAGCGGGGGTGGTCTGTAGCCTGGGACAGCTGGGGCGCCCCTTGCTCGAGGGTGGGAACGCCCCTCGCCACTGGTGGGACAGGGAGGGCTCCACGGGTCACCGGCGCTCCTCTGGGTGCTTGGGCACCTCGTCCAGGTGGCGGGGGAGGAATCGCACCTCCCCGTCCCCTGGGGAGAGCAAAAAGCAATGATCACTTTGGCGTGCACGGCAAGGGAGGACAGGCAAGTGCTACCTCTTTTTAAAGGCTCTTCCATTTTTACTACTATTTAAAGTATCGTATAACTCTGGGGTTTTGGCAGCTACAATGTCAAGCACTTTTAGGCAATATCTCAGGCAGAACTCATATTATGGAAAGGCATTATTTTTAAGCTATCCAGTGCCTCTTACACCTGATCCTCTTGTTGCTTGTACTAATGAAATTCTGGATCATTGTAATTCACAGTGTTGCAGAGTTAATCCAAAGTAATTCTAGAGGAAGAAGAAAGTGAGGAACTTTTTCTGTTGCTCTGAAACTATTTTACAAGAGCAGTCATCCTCTCATTCTCGTATTTATTGGTGGGTGGGAGAAACTGACTGGCAGATGATGCAGGATGGCAGAAACTTGCAAGGCAAAGTAGAGCAAGAGTATAAAAGGAGTAAGAACTTTTCTTCCCATCTAATTTAGTACAGCACAAGGGAAAGATAGCACAGGATTCTGCTTTCCCCCACTGTGCAAAGAGAACAGCGCATACAGACAAGCACAGAGAGGTTTAGCATACTCCTGTTTATTTATGCTATATGCACCCTGCTGAACTAATTGTTAAGTCCAAAGAAGCTGTTACCAGCTAAAAATAGGTTCCTGTAACCGTATCATACGACAAATTAGAAGGGGGATATACCAGGGAAGCAATCTGACTTTTGTTTCAGAGCAGCAAGCTCCTGAATGTGCTGCCCTTTCTGAACACTGTGTGCGCCAGGTATAACCATGCGTGACACGCAGATCAAGAGCTGTGAATGGAACTCAGGTCTCCTGCAGCAGTATGAGCCATGGCATGTTCCCTGCTGAGACAATCAAACCCATAGCGCTAGCTTGTGATGTTCACTATTTTACTACAAGTTTTAGTGGCCAGTTTTAGAATTATAGAATCACAGAATGGTTTGGGTTGGAAGGGACCTTCAGAGATCCTCTAGTCCAAACCCCCTGCCTTGGGCAGGGACATCTTTCACTAGATAAAGTTGCTCAAAGCCCTCTTCAACTTGACTTTGAACACTTGCAATGACGGGGCATCCACAACTTCTTTGGGAAACCTGTTTCAGTGTCTCAGCACTCTCATCAAAAACAGTTTCTTCAATATGTCCAAACTAAACCTACCCTCTTCCAGTTTAAAACCGTTGCCCCTTGTCCTGGCAGTACAGGCCATGGTAAAAAGTCTTTCTCTGTCTTTCTTATAAGCCCCCCTTCATATATGGAAAGGCTGCAATGAGGTCCCTCCAAAGCCTTCTCTTCTCCAGGATGAAGAACCCAAACTCTCTCAGCCTTTCATCACAGGAAAGGTGCTCCAGCACCCTGATCATCTTCGTGGTCCTCCTCTGGACTCACTCCATCAGGTCAATGTCTTTCTTGTGGTGGGGACACCAGAGCTGAAAGCAGAACTGCAGGTGGGGTCTAACCACAGCAGAGTAGAGGGCGAGAATCACCTCCCTCCACCTGCTGGCCACGCTTCTTTTGATGGAGCTGAGGATATGGTCAGCTTTCTGGGTTGCGAGTGCACATCATCGGCTCATGTCCAGCTTTTCATCTAGTGATATCCCCAAGTCTTTCTCTGCAGGACTACTCTCATTTCCCTTCATCCCTCAGTCTGTGCTGACAGTGGCGATTACCCAGGATTAGCACCTTGCACGTGTCCTTCTTCACCTTTATGAGGTTCACATGGGCCCACATCTCAAGCCTGTCAAGTTTCCTCTGAATGGCTTCCCTTAAGCATATCGAATGCACCACCATAAATGTAATTTTTATTAGCATAAATTATTAGCATAAATATTTAGATTAAAATACTTCATTTGCAATTTTTTTTTTTAATGTTCTGGGATTTCTGACTGGAAAATAGGAAAGCATCCAAGAGCCTATGTCTGTGCAACTGATTCAATCAGTCGGGTATTTTGCAGGAAATGCTGCTGGGGGCTAGCATTCCACTGATTATGCTTTGAGCCTAATTTAAAAGCTGCCAGTCTGCTGCAGCGATGTTCTGAACATCATTATTAAGTCACGCCCTTCGGAGATCTTAGGTGTACGGAAGACTGGTTTCTCAGCCGAAAATGACTTTCAGTGGAAGATGGTCATGAATGCCAAGTGTAAAAAATCCTAGGTATGTACATCATACTACTGATAAAAAATTCTGTTCGAGAAGAACTGAGGAACAACATGATAGACACCTTCAGTGGGAAAAAAAAAAAGGTCATAGACAAGATCGGGCAGTTCAATTACCAAAGAACAACTCCTCTCCAGCATAAAATAAGGTACTGCCATATCCTATTTCCTCCTCCAAAATAAAAGTGGATTTCTTAGGACCCAACCTGAAATGATCTCTATGGATGCCTAGAAGTAGCTAGGTAACCTAGATGACTGAGGCAACAAATTTCTTAAGGGTTCACAGCGAAAAATGAGTCTGAAAGAGTGTATTAAGACTATACATTGGCCTTATGAACAAGCAGAGCTGTTAACTATATATGAAAAAATACTTGGAAGAATTCAAGAAACATTCATCTGACAATGTTTTTAGATGGTGCCAATCAAATTCATATAAAATTGATAACCTATAAAACAAACAATATATAATGCAATATATACATAATAGACACAATATACATACAAAAAAAGAGTAATTATTTGGCAAATAAAATTCCATCCAGACTACGTAGCGTTCTCTGACTACTTAACCGACCAATGATTTTATGATACTGACCATATCGATTCTGTGCTGGTGTAACAATATTCTTTCCTAGAAATATCCTGTCACTGGCTTCATAATCTGCTCTGATTAGTTGTTTCATACTTGTATACCACCCACTATAGCCTGTGAACTGTAGATCAGAGAACATGGCACGGCACGACCACGCAAGTTATCAGAAGAAAAACATTTCGGTTTACTGACCAAAGTCCATCGTGTATATGTAAGTACTATCATGTGTGTGTGATTTTCTTTTTTTTTGTTTGTTTTTTTAAACTATGTTTGTTTTAGTACTGTTCACACTTTCTAAAGCTATTAGCATAATAGCTCAGGTTACCGCACCTTGAAGGAGCTGCAGGTGGCACACGGATCCCTCTTCCTCTAATGCCCCGTCCACGTGCTGAATCCTCAGAACCATTCAAATATGACAGCTCTCTCAGTTGCTCCTGGCGAATTTCATCATTATAATCCTGAAATGCAAAAGGTGAAACTTGCTGAAACTTTGTATTTTGGTTGAGCTGCCAAACCACCCAAAAGAGAAATTATATGGATGGTATTTGAGCGAATTGCTCTGCATTACCACCCGCATGCTGAAAAACCATACAGTGGGGGTGGACAACTACCTAGGATACGTGGACAGACAAATTTATACGGGTAGTTAAGGTGGCCACAAAGAATATGTACAGACAAAATAAAACTCACAAGGAACAGAAGGCACAAAGAGAAAGCAGATACCAAGAACATATCCGTATACAAGATGCAAACGGACTTTCACATACAAAAGGTACCAATCTCAAATAACTTCACATTAGGTTCAAAAAATGCATTTTATAAATATTGTATGTTTTTTCAGCAGACATCCATGGCTACCTTCACACACTTAAAACACGAATTCCACCTTACATTGCACCTTAGCATGCAAAAACTACACTACAGTCATCTGATTGGATGATTTAATCCAATACCAATTACCATCATTGAATGTAGCCTTCAGTTATTCTGTATATCCAGTAAACAACTTCTGAAATGAGCTCTCTCTTTAGGACTCATAAGTAACAAAGCTATGTTTACTATATAAATTTGTTAAATGATATATAATAGGCCCATTCTAAGACTGCAGGACATCAACTCTAGCACTGCGAGCTTCTGATGGCTCAGTAAACAGAACATCAGAAGAATTTCCTTTTCTTACTGATACAAAATACATAATATTGGGCAATTTTTACTTATTTTGCAACCTTTGTCTCAGTCAGACATTTCTTTTTCTTTAGCTTCCTTCCTTTTGTATTCAGCTCTTTGCCTGCTGATCACGGTAATAAGAGCCCACTGCAGTAGCCAGCTCACTGGCAGCAGAACTGTGCGACAGCTAATTAGTGTTTCAAAACAAAAAGGATTATTGACTTTCAGCCCTTCAGTCTTTCCATCCTTCCACAGGCAACTGCCATTGACTGTCATGCAAGAGTCCGAAAATGCTAGTGTGCCTGCTGCTTCTCGGGGGGGTGGGTGGTGGTGGTGGTGGGGGTGGTGTGTGTGACTGCAGGAGGCACTACATGTGACACTGCTTTTTAGACAACTTAGAGACCAAGCAAACAGTGAGATGGAACTGGGGCCTTGCTCGTTCCTTCTCCTTTCTCAGGAGGCTCAAGAAATCTGATTAAAGATATGATGCTGATCCTGTTGCGTTCTAAGACAGTGTAGGCCTGGTCATGATTTCCCTTCTAAATTCCCAGGGAATGCAGCTGGAGCAAAATCTACTAATGAAATCCAGAAAAAGAACCCCATTTATACAATACACTGTGTGATATTTGCAGCAGAATGACAACTAAAACCGAATCCCTAATTTGCCGCTATTCCTTTCTCAGATACACATACCATTTAAAATCTTAGTACTGACGAAACAGAAAATGCAAATTAAACTTACAATATACAGCAAGATCTGCAAATCTGCACCATTCTGATATGCAATTAGTTTTTTCTACAGGTTATTTACTGCATGTCCATTTAAGAAATATGTAAAATTTATTTTGAAATGGCATGATAAAGACAACAAAGTACAAGGGGGATTGTAATTACGATGCTAGAACAGGTATCCTGAAAGAGAAAGATTTCAATATGAAATAACTCTATATAGATAATTTATCTTATGTGCCCTTTAAAAAGCATAATAAAGATCATAACTTCTAAACCTGAAATCTGAAATTTTCAACAGAAATGCTCACTTCAACTCTTTCATTAAATTGAAGCATAACACTGAATTAATCTTTCATAATGCTAGATGAGTTTAGCTAGAGACAGAGTATCCTGCTGAATATTTAATTGTAGCCGAGTTCAGAGCCTAGCACATGAGCAAAATCACGCTGCTGATGTTTCATATATATCTAGTCCCAAGAGTGAGTACAAGATGTCGGAAGACATAGCTGTACTGAAGAAAGTATAATGAAGTAGCTACACACTGCAGTAGTATATTATGTTTCAGAAAAAAAAACCCCACCTACTCCTCGTATTAAAATAAGCTCATGAGAAATGTTCAGTACATCTTAGCTTTTCTTATAGCTCTCTAATTGTCTTATAGCTATTCTTACAGCTGATAATCTACATTAGCCTACATGTTTTGCTCTTATTTATATTCTTAATGACATTATTACCTAGAAACAGCTTTTCCATTTACTCATGATACTAAAGGTGCCATCTGCTTGTATCATGGTGGTCACTGTTTGTGAGCCACAACCGTGGGTGAGCTAACCACCCACGCCCACGACTCTTCACCTAAACGTGCATCTCAACTTTAGAAATACTGAGGATTTACAACCTTAGCAAAGCCAGTAGCACCGAGGGCCATCATAAATCGTAATGCTTATGTAAATGCCTAAAAATATTTAGATAAAACATTCAGTATTCTAGACTACATGAACACGTTCATCCCAAATTACCAAAATCATGTTTATTAATGAGGGTTGGGAATGATTAATTAGGTCAGTTGCCTTGTCTGCTCTAGGAACAAAGGAAAGCCGTTAGTATCGGGGACCACCTGGTGGCAGCTCACCCAGGGGCCCTTTTGGCAGCAGTGGCAGAGAGGTGTGGCAGAGAGGGAAAGCACATAAGCTGCTAGGGAACTCAATAAACCATTTTGGTAAAAAATAGCAAAGTATGACGCAAGCTGCAAAACCTGATAGGAATTAACAAGAACACGTAGTGACAAGGGAGAAGACTTAATAAAGAAATCAAAGGGTAAGACATAGACGGATGCAACGGATCTTGGGAACACATATCTACCATTAGCATAACAAAGGCTCATAGAAGTCAAAGATGAATCAGTCCCTTAAGGACTGTTATCTCCTGTTCTGATGTGCTTTGCACATTTAAGTTCTTTCCATGTGTATGAATGATTTGCACCATTAATAAATACCATTACTCTTATCTGTGACAGCTGAATTTCATTCTAACTCCATAGTTAAGGGGAGAGTAATTTAGGTTAAAAGCAAAGTACCTTAAGAATGCAGAGTTATGCAAATCAAACCTAAAATGATAATCACAATTCTTTACATTGGCAATTTTGAAGTATGAATAGGGCTTACTTGGTCCCTTATACAGATGGCATTTTATAGCATACACACATTCCTTACAGAGCTAAGCTGGCCATATATCATATGAAGAGCACACTATCCTCCACGTAGTGTTGCTACTACTAGGACAGATTTACAGGTATCTTAATTCTACAGACAAACAACTACATATTAGCACCTTGTATTTAAGTCGTGAATTCCTTGATTTTAACTGAGTGGAATGGTAGTCACAAAAATAAATGCCTTTCTCTTGGTTATTTTCTCCATAACTCTTACAGTGCTTCCCAAGGTCCTGAGGCATCAATAACTCAAATTTACACATGGTCTATGGAGAGGTGCTATGGTCCTGGAAATCTCAGTCTGCCCGGCCTGAATTATGAAACACACTTTCTCTCTCAGGCATGTAATATTCTCTGAAGCTCTGTGTTGCTATCAGAGAGCATCACATTCACAGACATATGTACACTCCATCCTGTGATCCTCTCTTCCTGTGCTCAGTTATCAGAAAGGGAACAGTAGATGTATTTGGACTCCTGCAGCACTTCTGCATCCTGTCCAGCTCCCAGCATCAATAAAAGAGCTCTGGGTATTTGCACAGATTCACTGAAGCTACAGTATCTCCCCTAAATCCTGATGTTGCTGCCTTGGGGCTATTTTGAGGCAGCTTTAATTACAATTAGCCTAAAATTTCCATTGAGTACATGCTTCAGAAAACCCATAGCCAGCCAATAGGACACAGAAGACCCAGTGAATTTTAGATGGAGCTAGGTGATGTGAATACGGCCCTTTTTTGTTTGGTTGGTTGGTTGAGTTTAGATGCATACTAACTTTGGACACTAAAAGAGACGTGGTCTGCATGCTCCCTTGTGTATATGGGGAAGCATTAAGCCTGTGAAAATAACTGGTGGTGAGATGTTCCTGGAGTAGCTGCTTCTGTGTGTTCTCTGCGGCCTCATGAGAGTGAGCTGTGCTATGATTCAGCTTCAAAGCATGGTGACAACCACTCATCTGGACTCATGGGGTCAGGATCTGCAGTTTATTATACTAGAGAGGCCAAGAACCCAGGAATTCCCACTTTCTAGCTGAGCACTTTAATATGCAGACTGTTACAAGCAATAAGAATAGCACTGGCTGCTCAGTACAAGCTTGGTGAACTAAATCCTGAGTTGATAAAGATATTGGGCAATTCCTGATATTTCTTTATATTCTAAGACCCTGTTCTAAGACTCCAATGTATTCAAAATGTAAACATATTGGTCTTTTCTCTGCACATATCCAAAGCCTCTCTCTATGACTCTCTACTGAGGAAACTTAGACAACTGTGCCAGGTAGGTTGGATAGCCCTCTCCACCACCTAAAATTTGGGTGAGACAGTGCCTCAGCTGGGCATGCAAATTAGGTGGATGCAACCGCATCCTCAAACTTCATTCTTTGTCTCTCTAATACAAATTCAAAGTTCACTGCAAAACATGAGATTTATCTGTAGCTTGAGACCATGTGCAACCAAGCAATTCCTACAAAGTTCATCAGAAGCGTGGGAGCTGGCTCTAGCCCACCCTATGTGGGTGTCTGATGGGTATGGCATATGTTCTCAACAGTATACAGAGGAGCTGCAAACTAATGGCTGTTTTGATGTTCCTAGATAAGACCCATGCTCTCTGAACCCCTGTTTAATGTATATGCATGGTTTCCTGGTTACCTACAGTCAAAGCCATCTGTTAAGATGGCTTTTTGCCCATTTGCAGATTGGTCTGATTATTTCAGTAGAGCATAGGTGCCAGGTAATGATAGCTTTAGATGGACAGCCTGCAGTGCACCAGAAGTGACAATGCTTTCTGCCAGACGTCCTCCTCCGTGACTCCAATATTGCATTAGCAACACATGCCTCTGCGTTTGCCCATATATATTGGCACTTATGTAAGGCCGTTTTGTGTGCACGCAGTTCTCTGGCAGCCAGTAACCTCAATAAATACATAAAAATATAAATATAATCCATCTGAGGCCGAGGAAGAAATTATTTTCTCTAAGCAATCAGCAACTTAGCCAGATCCATAGCCATAAACATTATGCCCTTTCACTTGCCACATATGCAAAAAATTGCTGTCTTTACCTGCTTACAGTCTGTCTGAAAAATAAACCTGAATTGTGTGGGTCACCCTTAGAGATTGAAACACATAAAACAGACCATACATTTCTCTCAGTAGCAGTCTGAATGTGTTGCAGCCAATAAGAGTTTCAGCTTATAAATGCCTATGGGCAGAATGCAAGCAGACATAAGCTGGAGCCACGTACACTTGCCTTTGAGGTTAGTTGACAGCTGGGGGATTTGTCAGCTTGCCACAGAGAGCACTAACCCAACCGTGGATGTCATTTTTCTCTTTGAGCATGCACAATTAAATCTGCCTGGCATCATCAGCATGGGGCACCACACTCTACAAGCAGCATGGAAGGGAGGGGGGATGTCTTGTTCCTTGGCATCTGAAGAGAAGCTGCCAATACCAGAGTGAAAATTGTGCACGGGTAACTGCTATGAAACTTCGACCCAGATATTTTAGTCTTTGCTAGAACTGAGGAAAATAATCCTCATCAAATTTTATAATATTTTTTTTTTCATACTAAAGAGAGCTTTCAACAGAATATTATTCCTGTTTACATGGAAATGCTGCTAGCCACACAAAATAACCACGCTGAAGATGAGTGCACGACATTTGAAAAACTTGCAGAAACCTGTACTAAATTTCAGCCATTTGTTCCATCCCTCTTGCTCACAGGCCCAAAGACAAATGGATACTGTGGTCTGTAACTTATTCAAATGACAGCTATGATGCCACAGAAGTCCGTTAGCTGACAGCTCCCTATCCCTGAATTTAATTCTGAGTCAATCCTGGCTGCCAGAGGCTTGTGCTTATTCACAGCTGTCACTTGAATGGGATATATAAGGGAATTGGTAATATGAATAGAGGGCATACAGCAGGCTGCAGGAAGGGTGGTGTAGCCACCTACTCCTAAAGAAATCATTATGGATTCGTGCTGGATGTTTACACTGGCTCCTAGGAAGGAAGGGATGTCATATGGCTGGTCTTCCTCTGGGAAAACCTAGTGGCTTCAAAGGAGGCAGGGAGAGAAGCAAGACTGCCACTGCTCTTTCCCAGCTGTTTGTTGGAGCTCCGCTACTAATGAGATCACTAATTGCTCTTAAGGCTGAAGTAACTGTCTACTATAGTCTACATTAAAGTCAACAACAGTAACAAGCTATACATATACCTACACATCATTTTTTTCCCAGCTATGCCAGGTGGGACCCGTATGGCCTCCTGCTAAGCCACTGCTGTAGGTTTGCAGCCCCCTTGTCAAGGATAAAAGGGATGGCAACAGCAGCCAGCAACATTCAGACACGTTTACTCTTGTTAATGTGCCTGTCTCATCCAGCCTGGCTACAGCTACGCTCTCTTGGTCCCACGTGGCACAGTAAACAGAAGATGCTGCTCGACCAGAGGGGACTGGAAAGAGCAATGAAGGATGAGAAGTCTGGGTGAGAAAATACCTTACTATGGGTTTGTTGAGTGCCCTTTCTTTTATGGCTTCTGAATCATTTTAGAACTTTTAAAAATCTCATTGGGTGATAATCTGTACAAGTTGATTGCACATAGTACATTGGAACTGAACTTGATATATAACACAGGAATTAGGTTTTAAAGCAACATTAATATTTTTTTGACTTATTGAAATATAGGGTTAAGATAACACCAGCTGTCCTTGGAGTAAGGACTGTCCTAGCAAGCACCAAGTCTATCACAAGAGCAGAGTAGAAATGTTCTTAATAATGCTACTGACATATATTGAAATCCATAAATAACTGGTCTGATTGTAAGTCAGAAGATAGATAGAAAATATCTTAAAGTCAGCCACCACAGACCCAACTGTAACATCCTGGGAGCAGGAGCTGGCAGAAGGGTGATTCATCACAGCAGCACTGTGTCTCGACAGAGGAACTGTGGGGATGGTAGCATGGCCTGTGTGTTTGGTCCTCCCTTTTTCCAGAATAAGGATTTCTCCAGACTAATCCAGGTTCTGTTCTAGATCCTGTGCATGGATTCCTTCAGGAACCCTGAATGTCTCTTTGTTCATCCAGTTTAGCCATAGCCTATGTCTAGGTAGGTTTCTGCAGGCTCAGAATAAACAAGAACACCTGTATCACTGATACTCTGACCAGAGCAGCATTGTCTCCTCTCCTGATGGCACTGCACCAGCACCAGCAGCATTGCTGCCTGGCACAGCTGCTTGGTGGAGAGGCTGGTGGCACAGTCTGGGGCAAAGCTGGACTGATGGTGAGAGAAAGGATGAAGACTTTCCTTCGTCAGTCATAGGAGCAGGCATGGAAACTCCTTCCAGAAACCTCAGGCTGCCATCAGGGCTTGGCTTTGGAGAGGCATTCTCCCTATTCAGTGGTTGAGGCAGACAAACACGGTATCTGTATTTCTTGTGTACTCCTTCTACACAGAAGCCTGACTATACCCAAACTAAACAGCACAGCACATCCTCCTGAGAGCCAAGACTTTTTTGCATATTAAGGAAAAAAATAAAACAAAACATGCTGAGAAGATGGTCTGTAATAGCACTGTAAAAATACAAGAGCAATTTTCACTGCTGGAATCAAGATACTTTAAATCTGCTTGGTTTGAACTGCTATAATCTAAATTAGTTTCAGTATTGAGAAATTTATGGATAGCCAGTGTAATGATACAGAGGACAATCACAGGAGAACAAGCAGGTATGTTAGGAGTCCCCCTCTCCACACTAAATTCAATAAGCATGAGGAAAAGACAGTGACAGATGCTGCTATTGGATCTCAGTGTCACTGCCTGAACTGTCACAGAAACTAAAAATATTAAAATAATTTATATTCAACTTTCTGAAGCTTATGCCAAGTCAGAAAGAGTGCAAATAGAGAAATAAACAAACAAAAAAATATTGACAGGGAAGGGGAGAAACATATCAAATAAGAAAAGTTAAAATCACGCCATCGGAAAACAAAAATAAACATCAAGCTCGATAAATTAGCAAAAAGTACTTTCTCAAGTGTCTAAATTAAAAAAAGCTGATTTAATAATTCCACTAGGCAGGTATGCATCAGGTATAAGATGTTGTAGGTTTTGTCCTTTCAGAACAAAATTTGAGACAAAAAGAAAGATGATTAGAGAAATGACAAGCAGTAACAAGAGGTAGAAAATATTTTACAGAGAAAAGCTTAGACCATGTACCAAGTACAGATACACTCCTTTCCAAGTGTCTCTTCACTCTTTTTAAAGCACATGATGTACAAAAGGTTAGGAATGAAGTGTATAAAACTGAGCAAGTGCTACAATTAATACAGCCAGACATAGGTGAAAATACTGTCAAAGTTTCAAGCTCAACAACTTAATATATAACATGATAAAATGTTATAAATTCTATATTTATTTCATTTGAATGTATTTTATTTTGTTATTGCATAAACCTTCGTAAATAAGATTATTCACCAGAGATACAGCATCAGTATTTCTAATGTCTCCTTTTCTGTTCTGCAGCATGCATTGAAGAAGGCTTCAGGTACTTTAACACAATTACCACTGCTTGCTTTATTTATTTATTTATTAACAGAATATCAGCTAATTCCTGCTTATTACCACATAGAAAAGCTCTGCCTCTCAAAATCTTTCAGCTTCCTACGCTGCTTCATGGCTAGTGCATCTAACCCATCCCTCCCCAGGTGGCTGTAGAAGAAGCCCAGCTCTATATCAAACACATACAATCTAGGCTTGAGGAGAAAAGTGAAATAAGCTCCACAGGTGAAGGACCCTCTCACTGAGAACATCGAACAGGAGCACCCGAAGATCCAGATGAAGCACAACTATTAACCCAAGGAGTGGCAATGTAGACTCATATGCACTGAAATACCTTGTTAAGCTCAGTGCCACCTTAAAACTGGACTCACTAATTCCAGCTGGAAAGAGGATCCCAACAGCTTTTAGCCAAGTGCCACATAAGTTGAATTTGCCAAGCAGATTTCCCATTCAGCACAAACGTGATATGTTGATTCAGAGCCCATATATGAGAGCCACTGACTCCACCTGTGTTCAGAACGTCAGGACAGTTACCCCACACATACGAATCCCACAGATACATCCAAACCAGGCACCCAGAGCTTTTCTGGCTGTCGGGACAACCCCTGATGGTCTCAAATACCACCTCTGAGTTTGCTCTAGAATCCAAATTCCGGTTTGAAATCAGTCCCGCTGAATTCACTGCTTTTCTGTGACAAACAAAAAGACAGTGCTAATAAGCTTCAGCTGTGAACACAAAAGTATTAGCTGAATAATGCACTGACTATTGGTTGGTCACCTGTCTTCTATGCTGCTAGAAAACCTACCGTGAGCTATCTTAACATCAATGGAATAAATAGCCATCACCTTACATTACATGTTTTACAACTAAAAAAATACAGCATAAGTATTTGGAGCTGAATACAAGTGTTTGTGAACCCATTAGTCTCAAGCTATTATTTAACCATAATTAACCCAGTCCTGCATTATGGATGGAAATCCATGCTAGGCATTCCTTCTGCTTTTCCACTCAATTCAAGTAAAATGTCCTAAATTTAATTGAATGTGTTAAGTTTAGGACAATTAAACACCTCATCTTTCAATATAATAATTCGTCTCATCATAGAATATGTAAGTGGACACTGAAGAAATAACAGTAACTTCATCACTGTTGTTCTGTTGAAGGAAAGAGTGTTATAAATGGAAATAACTGAGACCAGTTTATTTCTTTTTTTTTTTTCATAATTGAAATGATCAATTATTTTAACTGAAATGCACTTGATTAAAACTGAAATATATTTAATTTAATTAAATTGTCAATTCTGCCATTCATTTTAATGCCAAATCTGGATAGGTACTGCTTATCAATGTCTCATTATGCATTTAAATTCAGCACAGAAAGCCAAGGCAAACACATGAGACTTCATCACACCTCAAGGTGCTGAGCACTCTCAGCTCCTGGTGGTTGCAACTAATCCTACTTAGCAGCGCGGGTAGATTATTTTATTGAATTTAAGCCTTCCAGCCCTGGGATTTATGAGACTAAATTTTCCATTCCAGCTCTCTCCTGGGCAGGTCTGACTAACCTGCACTGTTATGTACACACACTACTGCTTGGGCTAAGTGGATTGGGTAAAAGTCTCATGATTCTTCTGGATTCCTAAATTTCCTATAAATAACTTGGGTTGAAAATTTCTGTCTTAACCTGAAATTTTGAAGTCGAGTCTTTCCTAGTGTCATCCCAGAGCCTCACTGAGGCATTCTAAGAATTATCATACCTGATAATGCTATTAAAACCCCAGATTTTTTCATCAAAGAACTTGGTGATTTCAGGGTATGCAAACTGGCAAATTTTAACTGCTCTCAAGTCTGCTCCTGTAGGCTGTTCACCAGCAGCTAAACCATTAGCTTCATTTTTCTGTGTATGATGAAAATGAGAAGACAGATACCAGATACCTCTTCTTGCCTGTCCTCTTTCCTTTGAGTATCCACTTCCTTGTCTCCGCTAAAGGAAGAGTTTGCA
Organism: Leptosomus discolor; assembly: GCF_034619465.1. Classification (NCBI taxonomy): domain Eukaryota; kingdom Metazoa; phylum Chordata; class Aves; order Leptosomiformes; family Leptosomidae; genus Leptosomus; species Leptosomus discolor. The sequence continues at coordinate 98,878,444 of NC_141392.1, read as the reverse complement.
ACTAACTTCCCCAAAATGATCTCCGGACAACTGCCATCACCATGTGCATGCCATCTGGGTGACTGTGAGTTTATTTTTATTTTGAAATATTTGGTAGGCTGTGTCTCAGGATTCCTCAATCTCAAGAACCCCAAAAGCAAGCCCATCCCAATCCCATACTTCCTTCTGTATAAAAAACAGGAGCAAAACAAAAGAAAGCCTGTAATTAATTTATTTACTTTCAAGTGGTTACATCTTTTCTCTGGAGACTCCGGACTCCGTTGTAATAAACTGCTCCCCTCAAATGCCATTTGTGCTCTTAAGTATATACTGACTCCAGACCGGTAAGGGCAACCATCTGTATCCTTATGACAAGGGTTTTGAAGCAAGCGCAGGCTGAGAGCGCTGTTAGAAGAATCTTGCTGAAGTATTACAACACATATTACTGACCAATAAGTTTTCCTCTCTTATCGAGCCTACCCCATAGCTTTTTCAATACTGGGAAACCTGGGAAGCCTTTCTTAATATAAGCACAGCCTTACAAGTGCCACATTTCTGCAACTGTCTGGGGAGTGCATCAGGTCTTTTTTTAAGTGGAAATTTCACTTCATCGACTGCTTCATTTGGGTTCATTTCAGATTGGCAGAGATTAAGTGTCTCAGAAAGCATTTGTAAATACATCAGTTCTTGTTAAATATTTAAGCGTAAATAAAGATATAAAGAAATTAAAGATACACCATAGAAACCTATCCAGTAGCTTTTCAAACACCACTAGGTGCACTGCATAAACTAGGAGCACTTCAAATTTCTTCACTTTCAAATTTGTCCTATTGGCAAAGCAATCTTTCCCTCACCTCTCTAGGGCCATTTCCCAGCACCAACTTAAAATATCCAGAATAAAGGAAAAAGGCTGTATGTGCTACAGAATGCAATGCACCATCAACTCATTTTTATACAGCCAACACAGTATTTGAAAATGTTGCCTTTTTTCCCTTTACTTTTTTAAGCCAAAACATCTGAGGAGAGCTCAGGGACTGGTTAAAGACTTAAGCATGACTTATTAGAGTATCTCTTCTGTACCCTATTGGGCCTCTTTGCTTCTTGTAATTTCTGAATTTTCTGTTTTCCCAAACATCATTCACAGTTAGGAGAAATCATTCATTTGAGAGTATCCAACCAGAAAATCCTTCAGGTTGTTCCAGCACTGAAGTAGAAAAAATCCACTTTCAGTCTTTCTCTCTTTTTTTTTTTTTTTTTTGATATCCCCATCTTACTGGAAGTTCTGGTTCTCATTTTGCAAAAGGTCACAGTATCAGAGAATTCAGCAGAGGAACAAGAATCTATCCTGATTCAAATCCACAAAAGTTTTAGTGGCTAAGATTTCCTAAATTTGCCAGGTCTTAGAAGAGATCTTTCCTTTTCCTTACTTTACTAGAATCAACTGTTATTTAACTATAATTTTGTTTTCTGCTGGATGAGGGGAGAACTGTGGATGTTGATTACCTCGTCCTTACTAAAGTCTTTGACACAATCTCCCATAACATCATCATAAACAAACTGACAAAGTACAGGTTACATTAGAGGACAATGAGGTGAACTGAAAACTGTCTGGATGACTAGGCTCAGGGGTTGTGATCAGTGACCTGAAGTCCAGCTGGAAGCCAGTCACTAGTGGTGTACTCCAGGGGTTGGTGCTCAGTCCAATACTGTTCAACATATCTATTTATGACCTGGATGATGGGACAGAGTACTCCCTCAGTAAGTTTGCAGTTAATACAAAACTGGGAGGAAGGGCTGGTACACCAGAGTTGTGCCACCATTCAGAAGGACCTTGATATGCTGGAAAAATGGTAAAAGAGGTATCTCATGAAGTTAAGCAAGAAGCACAAAGTCCTAGACCTGGGAAGGAATAACCCCAGGCACCAGTACATGCTGGTGGCTCACTGGCCGGAAAGCAGTTTTCTGAAGCTTTGCAGAAAAGGACCTTGGGGTTCTGGTGAACGACAAGCTGACCAGGTACCAGCAACGTGCCCTTGGAGCAATGGTATCTTGGGCTGCATTAGGAAAAGCATTGCCAGCAGGTCAAGGGAGGTGATCCTTCCCCTCTGCTTAGCACTGGCGAGGCCACACCTGGAGTACCGTGTCTGGTGCTGAGCTCCCAAGTACAACAAAGATAAGGAGCTACTGGAGTGAGGGCTGCAGCACCTTTCACATGAGGTGAGGCTACGAGAATTGGGACTGTTCAGCCTGGAGAAGAGAAGGCTCAAGGGGATCTTATCAATGGGCATAAATATCTGAAGGGAGGGAATAAAGAAGATGGAGCCAGGCTCTTCTCAGTAGTGCCCGCTGACAGGACAAGACGAAATGGGTGCAAATTAGAACACGTGAAATTCAATCTGAACACACAAAAACACTTTTTCACTGTGAGGGTGACTGAGCACTGGCACAAGTTGCCCAGAGAGGTTGTGGAGTCTCCGTCCTTGGAGATATACAAAAGCCGGCTGGACGTGGTCCTGGGCAGCTGGCTTTAGGTGGTCCTGCTTGAGCAGGGAGGTTGGACTAGATGACCTCTGGAGGTCTCTTCCAACCTCAACCGCTCTGTGATTCTGTGAAAGGAAACTGTATGTTATAAATTATTTGGCAGTTTAAAAACAAGTTTCAGGTTCGTACCAGTAACCCATACAAAACTCTGCAGCTGAATGACTCATTTCTTATGCTGAATTAAACACTCCCAGAATGTGGGAGGAAGTAATTTTGAAAAAGGATCTGTTCAACTGTCATCACACTCTCCTGCAAATGTAAATTAATCCTTATTCACAGGATCACACCCACCTCCTTTAAGAGGTAACTTAATCTTCATAGTAATTCTGTTTCTTTTAGATCCGAGATTTTCTTGCCATGCAAAAAAATGGCAATGGGGGCAATCTTTTTAGCAGGTCCTGTTGTGATAAAACAAGGAGTAATGGTTTTAAACTAAAAGAGGGTAGATTTTGACTGGATATAAGGAAGAAATCTTTTAGAATGAGGGTGGTGAAACACTGGAACAGGCTGCCCTGAGAGGTGGTGGAAACCCCATCCATGGAAACATTCCAGGTCAGGTTGGACAGGGCTCTGAGCAACCTGATCCAGATAAAGGTGTCCCTGCTCACTGCAGGGGATTGGACTAGATGGCCTTCAAGGTCCCTTCCAACCCAAACTATTTTATGATTCTAAGTTTCAGATCATCACAGTAGAACAGGCCCAGCTAAGACCAGCTAGGGTTTATCTCCACATTGTGTTTTGTTAAGACAGCATGCTTTTACAGACATATATTCAAAGCACATGGTTGTGCAGCTGTGATTGGAAACACAAAAGATTGGAAACACAGAAAACTGTATCTGCACAGAGCTGCAAATCTACTAGTTCTATGTGCAATTGTGTGTGCCTGTATTCATGCTCATATTGCATTCACAGAGATTTCACAAGGCACTAGAGTTCACTGCTCTGAAAATGCATTTGCATTTTTCAACAAGGAACACATTTTCTTTTCCTAACTGTTTTTATACGTAGTCATAAGTTAACAAAATATCTACTGCAGGATTTTTTTCTGGTTACCTAAACTATACCAATGAAAGGAAAAGTCTCTCTGAAGCTTTTTTTTCCAGTTCAAAGGGCCATATCAAAATGCAGAAATGTTGATGAGTCATGTTACGAGCATAAGAATTTTTTGAAAGTGGTATTTGGCATACACCACTGACAGTCAGAGAAATATTTGCACAGACAAGCATGCCTGTCTACAGTTAAAGACAAGATTTTAAATGGGAACGTAGTTTCACCTTTTACTTTTTACAGCTTTTAATTATATTCCAGCAGCATACTTGACAAATTCAGTCCCACGGCAAATAAAATCTAAGAAACCATAAGTGAACTCACACACTTAATGAATGCATTTAAATTTAAAAACCAGACAATAAAAATATCCAGCACTGGATTATGCAATTTGTTTCCTGGGAATAAAATCCTTGGATTTTGTTTTTTTTTTTTTTCCATTCCTCAAGTGATACGTATCCTAACTGCATATTTCTACTCCGACAGTTAATATATAAATGTGTTTATTGATCCTATGTACTGCTAAATATTTTGTGTTTTTATTAATGTGGAATGGAGTTGTTCCAGAGCAATTAAGGTTTATAATTCTGCTTTACAGGAAAACTTTTGGCTGTAAAATAGAACAGAAGAAATACTTGCAACGTTTTCTGTATAAAATTCAACAAATAGTTTGCTATCTAAGTATGAAAACAATGGTCTGAGCCTGTAGGCTAGTATAACTAGGACAAAAGTAACCCCAGAGCTAGAACCCAGTTTTCACAGAAAACTATGAGAAACGTTAGATTCTTTTTTTCTCCCGTAATGGTAATGGTTTTGTCTTTCAATTCTGAAATCTAATACAATAGCTTAATTATTTGCAAAACTTTGTAGTCCCTCTTCTTTGGCTATTGTGTAGCTTCATGATTTGTCTTGTTTGCTATTCAGCAGTGAGTGCTGATGTGGAAAATACAATATATTACTCCAGTGGAAACTATGGAAACTAGTTGTCACCAGTGATATCACAAGCTGCCGTCTAAAACAGATGTTGTATAATGAATTTTCTGGATTAAGACAGCAGAGTACTGCAATACTCACTTAAAGTTAATACACCAGATGTATAAGTTATGGTAAGATGCTCATCCATTTAAGACACTGATGTGATTAAACAGATTTTTGAAGTAGAAGTGAGATATAAATCATCATACATTATCAGTACTTCTCATTTTAATACAAGTACCAAGCCTGATATAAAATTACAGTTTATATATTTCACATTCACCTGGCACAGACCAAGGAGATGCAATAACAAACCAGTTCCTAATCTGAAATTATTCATATGCATCTAGGGCTGAGTAGTAGCACAGTCCAGCTCCACAGAGGCCAAAACAGAAACAAGTAATGAAGTTTTCATGATATCACACATTTTTTGCCCAGGTGCACTGTTTCATTCTAAGCACGGTATACACCTGTGCTGAGGATTTATCAAAGTTATAGGGTGAAAGGAAAATGGATCTCAAACACACTGTCATGCAAAAGGAAGACTTCATTGCAATGGCTTCCATCTGGATCACATACCCAGATTTTTCTTTTTCTCATAATCATGCTAGAAGGAGTATTTTTTTATTTTGTGAACCATTCTGTAACAGACTGATTTTTTTTTTTCATTTCATGAAATAAAAGATTACGTGCTATATGATGGATAATACGGCAATTATTTTAAAACGTACCAAATTTAATAATATTTATTTCTTATCAGACAAATTCAGCTTTTTCAGTGTCACTCAAGCTTGAATATAATAACATAATAATAATGCTTTATGCTATTACCCTGCATCACTTTATGTCCACTTAGAGCTTTGGTCAATAAAAAGCTTAAGGAAGAGATTTTCTTCACTGTTTTAGCATTTTCTACCTATGATGAAGTACACATGATTACACGGTTGTACTGATTGATGCCAGTTTAGCATGAGGACAGTTCCTACTAATTATGTTTGGCTAAAGAATTAAATATTACGTGTCTTCCCTCTAGGCCAACATTGCACTGCTGTTTAAATGCTGGAAAACATCAAACACAATGAACACATATGTATTCACTGCAATCTTCAAAAAGGGCAAGAAGGAGGATCTGGAAACTACAGGCCAGTCAGCCTCACCTCCATTCCTGAAAAGGAACAGCTTATTCTGTCTGTTATCTCTAAGCATATTGAGGAAAAGAAGAATATCAGTAGTCAACATGGGTTCATGAAGGGGAAATCATGCCTGACCAACCTGATAGGCTCCTATGATGGCATGACTGGCTGTGTGGATGAGGGAAAAGCAGTGGGTGTTGTCTACCTTGACTTCAGCAAGGCTTTTCATACTGTCTCTCATCACATTCTCATAGGCAAGCTTAGGAAGTGTGGGATAGGTGAGTGGACAACGAGGTGGATTGACAACTGGCTGAAGGACAGAGCTCAGAAGGTTGTGATCAGTGGTACTGAGTCTAGTTGGAGGACTGTAGCTAGTGGTGTTTCCCAGGGGTCAGTACTGGGTCTGGTCGTATTCAACATATTCATCAATGACCTGGATGAAGGGACAGTGTGCACCCTTAGCAAGTTTGCTGATGATACAAAACTGGGAGGAGTGGCTGACACACCAGAAGGCTGTGCTGCCATTCAGCAAGGCCTGGACAGGCTGGAGAGCTGGGCAGAGAGGAACCAGTTGAAGTTTAACAGGGGCAAGTGTAGGGTCCTGTACCTGGGGAGGAATAACTCCATGCACCAGTATAGGCTGGGGGTTGAGCTCCTGAAGAGCAGCTCTATAGAGAAGGACCTGGGAGACGTGGTGGATAACGGGATGACCATAAGCCAGCAACGTGCCCTTGTGGCCAAAAAGGCCAATGGTATCCTGGGTTGCATTAAGAAGAGTGTGGCCAGCAGGTCGAGGGAGCTTCTCCTCCCCCTCCACTCTGCCCTGGTGAGGCCACACCTGGAGTACTGTGTCCAGTTCTGGCCTCCCTAGTTCAAGAGGGACAGGGAACTACTGGAGAGAGTCCAGCAGAGGGCTAAGAAGACAATTAGGGGACTGGAGCATCTCCCCTACCAGGAGAGGCTGAGAGACCTGGGTCTGTTTAGCCTGGAGAAGAGAAAGCTGAGAGGGGACCTTATCAACACTTACAAATATCTAAAGAGTGGGTGTCAAGAGGATAAGGCCAGACTCTTTTTAGTGGTGCCCATAGACAGGACAAGGGTCAACGGGCACAAACTGGAGCACAGGAAGTTCCGCCTCAACCTGAGGAAACACTTTATATTGATGGTGACAGAGCATGGAACAGGCTGCCCAGAGAGGCTGTGGAGTCTCCTTCATTGGAGATATTCAAAACCTGCCTGGACATGGTCCTGTGCAACCTGCTCTAGGCTAACCTGCTTTGGCAGGGGGATTGGACTAGATGATCTCCAGAGGTCCCTTCCAACCCCTGCCATTCTGTGATTCTGTGATTCTGTATGTGTGTGTACATATATCTACATACATATGCATATGCATATATGTATGTGTATATATATATATATAAAAATATATACTCTTATGTATTAAAAGACTTCCAGGTGATTTGCATATTATTATAGATAAGCACGTTCTTTTAGAGAACTTGTCTTGTCCTCATAATACAAGTAGGAAAACTGAAAAATAATAACAATTTTTCTACTATCTGTTGTTTTTAAGAGAGAATTCTAAAGACTTCATTGTTAGTCTCTTTTTTAAAGCCACACAAAACATTCTGTTTTAGGTCTCTGCTGGTAACATTATACTTACTCAAGCAACTTAAAGGAATTTTTGCAATCATATTACCCATACTCAGCTGGCAGCTATTTGAAGGTCAGCATTAAAAGATCACCATTTCATATAAAATACCATTATTCTATCAGAATTGACATAATGGGGGAGGAATCTATATATGATGATCATTGTAACTTTAAAAATTATGATCTGTTAGTCATGTGTTGTGTGTTGAGAGAGAGAGAGAGAGAGATAATGCTCACATTCTTCCTTGTGAGTTTTATTTTAGTCTTTATTTTCTCAGTTATTTTCTTCTGAGTATTTTCCATGATGGGAGTTTATTATTTGAATTCATTCTTCACCACATAATGCATACATTTATGCAATTCAAAATTAAGAGACATAGTTAGGACTTGTTGACTGATCCCTTCTGTTACAAGTTTCTGTTTAAAATTGCTTCAAATTTTGCAGGTAAAAAAACTCTCACTGAACATGTGCACAAATAACGTAAACAATTAGCTAAGCAACATGCGGACCACATTATGCAATGCCTGTCTCTGCATAAAACTGCAAATTATTATTGTCTGCAAATTAGAATACATACAAACCATAAGAATATAGGTATGGCTTTGAGATATGTCTCTCAGTAGGGATGTTTACCTGAATTTGCAGGAATTTTCTATAAGGAAGACACGGAAATAATAGATAGAACAAAGACTTTTAAGGATCACCTAATACAGTTTATAACTGAACCGGACAAGACAGTTGTGGGTAGATTGAAGAACTTAGGTCAGAGACAGTCATCTTATGAGGGCAGAGATGCAGTACATCATCTATCAGCTCATGTTTCGGTTTTGGTATTTGTCTGGTTCTTTAGGATATCACACGCTTATTTAAAATAGATTAATTTTTCTTGTATTTATTGGTAAATAATCTGTGGTGGTTTTGGTGTTTTGGGTTGTTTTGCTTTTTTCTTTCCTTTAGTATACCAAAAAAATAGTGGTTTATTCTATAACAGCATAGGAAAAGTGTCAGCTATACAGCACGCTAGCCATCTAACACAACTAGATTGCTCATTCATCCAGATCTTTTAAATCTATTAGCTTGACGAGAAAGGTACTTGAAAGCTTTCAAAGGCCAAATTACTAAAATTCAAATACAGTCTAAATTACTGAACACTTTCATGTGATGTACAATTCTGCTGGGCACTGGCTATAAAGTGACCTTGGCAGAGCTATTTACAGCAATGTTTTAGATGCACAATTTAACCTGGAGCAAATAAAAAGGCATTTATCACATCAGAGTCTGCATAAGTAATCCCTCTTGTACTTGGGCTTTGGTACCCACTCAGTAAAGATCGCAAAACCATCACAAAGGTCCCACAATCAGAGTTTCTGTTGCTCAAACAGGCTTGCTACAGTGAAGTAGCATGTTATGTCTGCATTCATGGAAATGTCCTAATCAGCTGACAAAATACACTATTTACTGTAAAGACTTCCTAACTGTTTTAGTCATATATAACTAAATAATATAATATCTGGCATGTTATAGAACAAGAATTGCTATTAGCGTGATAGAGTTGCAACACATTTATGTCCTGCAGTATTTAATGCTCTTCCTTTGCTTACTTAAACACCTGTCCAAGCCCACTCACCCAAAGCCAGCCTAAACCACAGGTTTCTTGGTTTTTACTCTGAGGCTGACTGAATATTCATCACTGTATTAAACACGGCAGAAAAAGAAGCTGCTTCTTTATGTATTCTATAGGAAGCAATACCACATGCTATTTGTCAGGCAAATATTTGTATTCAGTGCTACAGTGAAGGCTAAAGATTGGCTTTCATTAAAAATGACATTTATTTTTCTATCTAACAGAAAAATCTGGGGAAAGTAAAATCAGGGAAAAGACACATCTGACTTCAGTGAATTCTTCTAAGAAAAATCAATCTGAATGCCTTACGATGAAAGGCTGAGGGAGCTGGGTCTCTTTAGCTTGGAGGAGACTGAGGGGTGACCTCATCAATGTTTATAAATACGTAAAGGATGAGTGTCAGGAGGATGGAGCCAGGCTCTTCTTGGTGATGGCCAATGACAGGACAAGGGGCAATGGGTGCAAGTTGGAGCATAGGAGGTTGCACATTAACATAAGGAAAAACTTTTTCACTGTGAAGGTGACAGAGCACTGGAACAGGCTGCCCAGAGAGGTTGTGGAGTCTCCTTCATTCAAAATTCACCTGGACGCATTCCTGTGTGATCTGCTGTAGGTGGTCTTGCTCTGGCAGGGGGGTTGGACTAGATGATCTTTCAAGGTCCCTTCCAATCCCTAACATTCTGTGATTCTGTGTAACACAAGTTTGAAGAATAACCTATCAGAAGTTATTAAACTTTCTTTTAGTAACTAAATCAGGCTGTGCCAGTTCCAGTAATCATTGTGTGGAACATCAAAGAAATCCTGGAGTCATAACTTCTTATTTGAAATGAAAATGTAACATTTCTAGGCTTTTTCCCCTGTAAAGCTAGAGCTCACAGTGTAATCTGATTGCTGCAGAGGCATGTCAGTGAAGAAGAGTGTATCGTCTGAGGATTTCATTCCCACCCTCATCAAAAGGCTTGTGAGAAATCCAGTTAAGAAAATCCAGAGGAAAAAGAGCAATATGTCTTCCTTTAACTCAAGTCTTCTTCTGTTCTGTTCATGGGAAACCCTGAAACTGCTACCTTTCTAGGACTTGAATTTCTTCCTTGAGTCATCTCTCACTTCTTTGTCCTGGACAGCTAAAAACTGTTCACCATACTCAGGCCTGGAAAAATTTGCACTTACATGAACAGAGGAAAGGAATTTAGCCTCGAGCCACTGGACATTATTCAATGGGGAAAGGAGAGACAAAAAAATGGTACAGATTATCTGGAGGGATGGAGAATATTTATGGAAATCAGAAAGAGAGGATTCCAGGGTAACGTGCTCCTTATATTAACAACATATGCAATCACATGCGCTGACAGTTTGTTTACTCTGATTTTTCACATTATCCAGGGTCTATTTGTGTGAAACTATGGGTATGCATTTATAACCATCAGTGAATAACCTTGCAATATCTCTGGTGACACTATCCTTCATTCTCCTGCTTCCCATTTATTATGTGGTAGAGGTCTTTGACAACTAGCACAAAGCCTGTGGAAGCAGTGCATGTGCTCAGGTCTGCTCCTCATCTATGAACACAGTATTAGAAGATACATGTTGCAGTTTCCTACCTTCATGGAGGGCTGGAATCACTAAACACAAACTCCAGTTTAACTCATGCAAAAAAAAAAAAAAAAAAACCAAGAAAATTTTAGTTCATTTTTTGATTGAAATGTTTCTGCTAGTTGATTAATGTGAATTATAAGCAGAACAGTAAGTCACAATATTGTTTAATGCGTTCCTTCACTGATTGTGTGCATGAATAGTTCCTGCTTGATGTCAAATGTATTATATTTAATATCTGATTACTTAAATTTTTCTATTTAATCCATGTTTATTTGAAAGAATTTTGAATTACCTTGCTAAGAAATTTTATAAATTGAAAAAAATCTTTTGGTTAGTCATGTCACTGTTTTGAAAAGTATCACGAACGTTAGAAAGAATCACTGAATGCACCAGATGAAGAGCAAAATTATTATTATTACACTTGTCACTAAACCTAGAGAGTTATAACTGCTATCATCTGCCTCTCACTTTCTATTAACAGTAGTAAAAGAGGAAAAAAAGCACTGATGCTGGGCTGCTGCAGCTGCTACAGTCAATGAGAACGCACCGCTGGCCTCCAAGAGGCACAGGCTCCCAAATGCCAGTTTGCTTCCCAGAACTGCAGTGCTTCCTTCACCCAGCTCTGTGACAAAACAAGGTAACGCACAAGTTTATATTCCAGTGCAAAAAATGTGCTGTTACAGCTGTTGATCTCTGACATACAGGGATTTTTTCCAGCTTCCCCACCTTCCCACCAACACTGCTGTCCTTCAGCAGTTCTGACATCTTAAGAAACAACCTATTCTTTAAACGCTCATCTCAGCACAAATTCGTGGAGACTCGCTGTTCTTTCCCTGTTCGGTAGAGCACATCACTTCTTCTGACAACTGCAGGAGCCTGCATGACCCAGGCATGGAGCAGCAAAGAAATAACTTGCTGATGTTGCTTGTAAAGTTGTGTGCGTCGTGATCCTCTCATTACTTAGAGGACACAAGTACAGCCTCCTGTTTCACTCCTAAAAGCTGCAAGAAGATGAGGCCAGTGATATCTTGGAGTTCTTGTTCAGAAAACCACCACTAAAGACATTAAAGGGACTGGTGGCAACAGTATTGCTAACAAGCATGCAACTGCACTAGGAGATGGAGGCTGGAGGTCCAAGAAGCCAGGCTACAAGGACGGCAAAAGGTTGGGATGGTACATGAAATACTGGAGCTGAGCTATTGTAGGGTAGACTTAAAGCTGAAAGTAAACATGGCTTTTCAAACAAAAAGCTCTGTAGCAAAATGGAGGAGCTGTGTGATTCCAGTGATTCCAGTTTTGACAGCTCACCCTCTGCAGCCCTGGCAATCACACTGACATGGTGGTGTCCGTGGCCATGACCAGCGCTGGGGCAGTGAGCCCTGTGCAGCGTAGAAGAGAAGTAGAGCTCTTCCTGAACTGCCATGCATCCATCTTTCCTACGGCCAGATGGAAGGGGCGTGTGGCCTGAATCTCGGTTAAATTATCATGCCATTTATAGCAGCATATAGTGGAATTGCATTACATCCAATATAGTTATTTAGGATTTACAATAAGGTAAACAAGAGTGAAATCTGGCCATTTGTCTGAAGGTCAAAGCAAGGGCAGGCACTTAAGATCTGTGCTAATCAAAACCCCAAGCTATTTAAAATACTAGATTAAGAGTATACATACATATTTACACTGAATGCGACTTATGATCTTACAAACAGAAGAGGAAGCTGAGAGGGAATAAACAGATGGTGTACGAAATATCACAAGTGAATAAACAAGACATAAGGAACAAAGTCACCACAAAATCAAGAACTGTCAAACAAGTACCGACTGTAGCAAAGGCACGCTCAGGCAGACACAGGCTCCACAGGCATCTCATGGTGCCATGGGGCATATTACTGACACAGGCTTTGTCAGGATGTCACTGTGTGACAGTGACCAGCAGCACCTGCTAGACTACCCCCATCCCCCCCAGCCGCTGCCCTCTGCCATTGCCATCATCTGATCTGTTGGTCTGCCCTAAGTCTGGCCGTGGGTTTTGCAAGGCCATGGGTGAAATCTGCTGTGTGGGAATAATTTCCCCTCCTTTTTCCAGTCACCACTGACCCTGCAATAACTCATTGTTTCTCCTTTCTCAATCCCATCTTTTTCCTTTGGTCTACTTATACCCTCGCATTATTTTAAACGCCATTCAGCTTTCACCGTTGTTACTGTGATTCCACCTGTTATTCAAATCTTGCTGTCATCATCAGCCTCACCTCTTTTTCCAAGGAGACACGATTTTTCTCAGTTGAAAATTAGGAGGAGGTTGCTAAAGGAAAAACTAAATCTTTTCCACCTCATGGCATCTACAATGGACACAGAAGAGCAACACTACCTGAGATCAGTGAAGTCCCACTTATACCACTTGTAACTCATAGTCTAGGATGGGGGCACATCACTACAGGACTATGGGCTAGAAACACGTCATCCCACTGTTTTAGCACGGATCAGTCATTGTGCTTACGAGAAAGGACAAGTGAAAGCGAATGTAACAGAGTAAGGGTACCTGAGGACAGTCTTAAATTCACGATCTCTCTAAAGGCTCCTTTTCCTAAAGCTTGCTTTATTCTTCTACACAAGATTCACCTCTTTTCTTCTCCTGGGAAAACAGCAGGCACCATAAGGATAACATGTTCAGTTTCTGCCCAGTATTTCTTTTTTCCTCTTTATTAAAGAACAGCCTTTTTTCCCCGATGATTGGCTGGATAAATGATCTGCCAATAGTCAACTTGTAGCAAAGTCTATACCCTTGGGCTACAGACATTTCGAGATGCCTGTTATGTTTAGTATAGCCATTTGTCTGTTGTTTCTCATAGCTATCATTCGTTTTTCCCTGCCTAAGTGGGCCACTTGTATCATCATCATCATCACTTGTGCTTGTTTGATCTAGTCTGCCCATGCAAACTGTTTCTTAACAATGAATCTTTGCTGCACTTCAGCAGCAGAAGGTTATAATAATCTACATATCTGTACATACATCGAAGCATACTGATAAATGATGCAACATTTCAAGAGGTGTTGCTTATTTTAGCATCTCAGGCACAAATACTACGGCCAACACTGGTCCCTGTCCTTGTCATTGGAAAGACTGATAATAGAATTGTAAGTCATTACAAAGAAAAGAATTAAGCATAATTTTCCATTTCTTGGGGTTTTTTTCCTCTTTTGATGCCATTTTCTGAGTTGTTGCCACAGATTTTTTTCTCACAATTTGAGAAGGCTCTGATGTAGATATGTTAAGCCCCATTATAACAGAAAAATCATTAGTTACACAAGTCTTTCTCATACGTTTATTAGTTGCAGCTTCTTCATTATCAGCCGAGGTTGACAGGCTGAACAAGTGGATCATATTATCCACTTACAAAGCTTTTTATATTTCAAGTTCTTATATCTAATTTATCTTCAAACACCCCTATGAAATAGGTACAGTAATTAAGTATGATTATGCTCATTTTCCTAATTAGGTATCAAGTTTATCAATGTTAAATATCTTCCATAAGGTTACACAGTGAATCAAAAGCAGGAATTCTTACCCTTCCCCAATGCTTGAGTACAAGTTCATGGGGAGCTGATTTGGCTTTTCCTTATGAAGGACATATTTAGTCATCAGGACTAAAAGAGATAAGACAACATCACCATTAGCACCTCCTTAATATGTCAAAAATCACTAGTCAGGTGTTACAGAGCCCGTACGGGACTGTCCCACTCTTTCCCACATCCAAACTATCTGTCGATCCATTCCTAATGCTCTAAAAAGTTTCCCTTGCATAAGCAAAATGCAAAAGATGGAGAAGTTGAAACATATGTACAAATCAGTATGCAAAATACACTATTTAATTTCTACTAATTTTCACATTAGCCTTTTTTTTTTTTCTTTTTTTAGCATAGTTACAAAAGTAAATACTAAAAGGCTGGACACAGATAGAGGAATCCACTCACAGAAGCACAGTTTAAGCATCAGACTGCCCGTGTTGAACACTGGGTCAAAGATATCATTTGCGTAATTGCAGAACTGCCAGTGGGGCTTTTACAAATGTGAGTAACAGTGTAAAGGGCAGGTACATTATTTATAACTTAATTTCCCCTGGCCCTGAATAAAAAGATAATAATCACAAAGGGATCATTTTCCCTCTTCTTCATTCAACCATATCAGTTAAAATATCAGTTTACAAAGCACATAAAGTTTCATTTGGATCCAACAGAAAATACCAAGCACTGCTTGCTCTCTTGGACTTTTACTCCCTGGTTTCTATTATCCCATTATTAGGTCTTAAAGCCAACCTGTGTTTCCAGACCTGAGCTTTATAGGGAAACTCTTCTAGTTCTCACATTGCTGAATTCTGGGATGTTGTGGCCTGACTCACACATCACACATCAGTCACATGTATCACAAAGATGAACACACCAAACTTTCTTTTTTCAATAGAAAAAAAGAATGTATCTAACATCTCAGTAAAGCGCAGACATGAAAAGCAGTTTTCATAGAAGAAATGTCCATCCTCTTTTATACAGTCCTATGTTTTCTTTTTAAATAAAGTTATGAGTTAGTCACTTGTTAAAGAAAGGAACAAGTGTGAAAAAAGTTTTAAGACATTTGGATCCAAATTTTTTGCATCAGATATTTCTAACGATTCCAAAGAGAGATGAGTGACTGAGTTACAAAGCTGAACTGAAGAGACAAATTCAAAGTAGGGTTCTCATTTTTAATGGCATATCCTAGACAAATTATTCCAGTTATGTCACTGTATGATACAATGAATGATGAAAAAATATCAAGTTTGATAGCATTATTAGTCTCACTTCTTTGAAGACATCAACTTCCTGTACTAAGCCCCACCAGTCAGAGGCCAAAGAAACTGAGGATACTATCAAACACAGAAATCCAAGCTAAGCATATTCAGGTTCAGTTCCTGAAAGTCTTCATTCCCTACATGGGCAGCCTAGTCACAAGAGATTTAACTTGCACATGTATGTAACACGAATAGATCTGCTTTCTTTGGGGGCAGTGGAGGGGAAGCAGAGAGGAGGAGGAGAAAGTAGTTTCTAACAGCAGAATGGGTATCAGCTGGTGGTGGGAGACCCTCCCTGGGCTTCACCTCCTCTTCTGGCAGAGGGGCTTCAGTTACCTGGAGGGTGGTGGTGTGACTGCTGCCACACAGCTCTTGCCACTATGTGCCTGTGTCCCAGTATGCAAAGAAGGAAAGTGTTTACCTTTTGTGCTCATTTGCTGTTTTTAATGAACTGTGGAAGACAGGAGTTTGGTGCTAGGACATTCAGGAGAATCAACTCCACCTGTTTTGATACTATCATGTTGCAGAAAAGCTTGTCAATGGTCTCTGGTTTTAAGGTCTAAAACATAGACATCCCAACTTCTCTGTTGAGATTCTATTCACTATTTTTATCATCAGTCTTTGATATTGAAATGTTATCCATACTATTTTTCTCATGCGAAAAACCTTTGTTCACAGATAAGACAGAGTAAGCCTTTGTTGGTGTTCAATCCTTTTCTATACCTACCTAATCTCTTTCAGAGGTATCTAATATCTGTCAGAGGTAATTTTTATCCTTATTTCAAAGGTATTTCTGAAGACAACATGTTGTTAGCTTCGGAATGTACTAATTACACAGGCAGGCATGGACTTCCAGAAACTCCTCTGGGGGCCAACAGACTTTCAAACTGCCCTATAGGGGATGGCATTCATTTGCATAGGTTTGGTATTTTATTTATCTCAGAGCTAGGATGAAATTAAAATACTTCTTGGGGTACTTGCATTGGGTTTGCATGGCAAGGTTTTGGTATCAGGGGGGCTACAGCAGTGGCTTCTGTGAGAAGCTGCTAGAACCTTCCCCTGTCTCCAACAGGGCCAAGGCCAGCTGCCTCCAAGAGGACCCACCGCTGGCCAAGGCCGAGCCCATCAGCGACAGTGGTAGCACCTCTGTGGTAAGAAGGGGAAAAAACCCCGCACAACAGCAACAGCAGCTGGAGGGAGGAGTGAGACCGTGTAAGAAAAACAACTCTGCAGACATCACAGTCAGTGAAGAAGGTGGTTGAGGAGGTGCTCCAGGTGCCAGAGCAGAGGTTACCCTGCAGCCCATGGTGGAGCCCACCACGCTGGAGCAGGTTTGCTGGCAGGACTTGAGACCCCGTGGGAGATCCACACTGGAGCAGTTTATTCCTGAAGGATGGCACCTGGTGGAAGGCACCCACACTGGAGCAGTTTGTGAAGAATTGTAGCCCATAGGAAGGACTCACATTGGAGAAGTTCATGGAGAACCGTCTCCTGTGGGAGGGACCCCACATTGGAGCAGGGGAAGAGTGCGAGAAGTCCGCCCCCTGAGGAAGAAGGAGTGGCAGAGTCAATGTGTGATGAACTGACCGCAACTCCCATTCCCCATCCCCCTGCCGCTGGAGGGGAGGATGGAGAGAATTCGGGACTAAAGTTGAGCCCAGGAAGAAGGGAGGGGTGGGAGGAAGGTGTTTTTAAGATTTAGTTTTTATTTCTCATTATCCTATTCTGATTTTGATTGGCAATAAAATTAAACTAATTTCCCCATGTTGAGTCAGTTTTGCCCATAACGGTAATCGGTGAGTGATCTCTCCCTGTCCTTATCTTGACCCATGAACTTTTCATTACATTTTCTCTCCCCTGTCCAGCTGAGGAGAGGGAGCGATAGAGCAGCTTTGGTGGGTACGTGGCATCCAGCCAGGGTCAACTCACCATAGTACTACATATACCAAGCCAATGGATGAGGTATGCAGAGAATGGGGAAGAGTTTCTGTTGACGATACTACCTTTCTTCCCTTCACAGAAATATACACTGAGGAACTGTTCCCCCATTGAAAAAAAATAAAAATCAAGTGTTACAAAAATAAGAATGAGTTCTATTTAAATAATCTGAGCAATGACAACTTCGTCCTTATGAGTACGTCTTCTAAACTTCTCTCTTCTCAAAAATCTTATTAGTAATTTAGGCAGAACCATTTCAGTCAGACTCACCATCAGGCAATAGCAGCAGCAAGAAAACTTACTAATAATGCTATGAGTTAGTAATTTAGTTCACTGCTGTATGATAACTGTTTTTTTTTCTCATAAAACTATGAAACGTACAGATTCATGGATAGAGCAACCACAGGTTAAGCAGGTCTCACGTTGGTTAATAAAATCTGAAAATAATTAGAAAAAATATTCTCCATGCCAGATTTCATTTGGCATGAACATGTAGGAAAATTACGCTGTGTAGTTAGTGCCAAGCTGGATAGCTTTGTACGCTAATTCCAAAATGAAGTATGGAGTTTATGACAACCATCTGCCGAGATCTCTTTCCCCATACTGCCCAAGTGAAATTAAAATATTGATCAAAACAGTTTCTTTGTGAAACTGGAAAATTAATAGTAGAGTTGTTACCTATACTTGCATATTACAATGTCTGCCTTCTCTTTATAAATTGTAGATGGTAAAACAACAGTTTTCTACATATAGGATCAAGTCTGCCTTTTTCTTATTCAGCATTCTTGAATACTGAAAGCCATAGACACCAAAATTGAGAGTAAGACAGAGTTAGCTTTAAAGGTGTAACTACAATCCTGAACTTTTTCCTGCTCATATTTATCTAATCTTGAAGGCAACGAAACTTCATAGGTTCCCCATACTTTTTTTCCAATGTTTGCCAGAGGATACATTTTTCTTCTGGCAACCGTTCACAGCTGATGCAGGCTTAAAAGGTTTGAGCTCTTCAGCTTGATTTCTGAACACAAGGTCTACCTTCATTGCAGTGCCTTGAGAGGCTCTGACTAGTATATATCAACATTTGCCCAGTAGACATTTACAGCATCAGGTGTCTCACAAAATGTACCTGTTGGTGTTGCTGTCTTGAAACTGTAAAAAGAAGCAAGAGAAAACACTGTGACTGAAGCACCAGCTTCCCTGTTGGAGCTTCTGGTCTGGAGGTCCAAGGTCAAACTTTGCTTGATGGAATTCAGAACCACATTTTGTCATTTCCCAGAAGCGCATGTGAATCATCAACCCATACACTAGTTGATGAGCAGAATAGTACGGAGGAGAGAAGACATATCCTACTGTCTGTTGCACTAATATAACCTACAGGTAAGAATTTAATAACCCCTAAGCTGAGGAGTACTCTCTGGATATGTGTTTTAATCTCAGTATTTAAGTAGTAAATTAGCTAAAAGTTGATTCTTATCCTTGTCAGTTAGAATTGATTAACATTCCTTTGACAAGAGAATTCCTGTACTCTGGCTTATGCTTTCAGGATTTTTTATATATTTATATTCAACAATAAGCCCAGAGTGGAAGAAGCATCCTACCAACACTCCAGACTTCATGGTCCTGTTAGAGCTTCCTTTTCTCTTCATTCAGGGAATATTTCCAGTTTCCCTAAGCTTGAAATACAGCAAGAAAAATAATGAAATACCTACCTGTATTTCTGGACTACTATACAACACCCATAGCTTCTCTACAAGGAACTAGAGGTGAAGGTCTCCAAACATGGCAGGTTTAAAGAATACAAGTGTGAGTTAATGTTAGTCATACTGAACTGAGAAAAGAGAGGTTAGAGTTCTTTTAGTTTTACCTAAATAGTTTAAAAACCATTAATATATTAAATGATTTAAAATTTGTTTAAGAATTGCCAGAGAATAAAGAGTGCAGAAGAGATACTCACTGGCATGAAGAACTGCATATCCCTACAGTTCATTCTTACAATTACTTGATTCAGTTCTCCCCAAGGGATTTCACAGCTGCAGCAATGTTTTGACAATGTCATACATAAAAAAGTATGGGGTGACTTCTGTATGTACTCTGTAGTCTTAAATGGTAGATATAAGAATTTTACAGGAGTCTACAACTCCTAAAACAAATCTTAATATATATTCAATAAATTAAAATATTTATTCACAAAAGTAAAAATAGGCTGCCAATACATTCTGGAAAATCTGCAGACAAAAGCTCTATATTAATTAACTAGCAGTTTGATTTCATTTCTACATGCATTTTTAGTTACAATTGAAAGACAGGAAAAGTATTGGCCTATATTCCTATATTCTTTATTTCCTGCAATACTCTGAAAATACGTGCTTTATATTAATTTTATAATGTCCATAGATAGGGTGAAAGGAATGGCTTTTTCAACAAGAGCCCTTGTCAGTCACTGATGGATTTAATAGTACCCAAGGGACACTGTGTACTGAAAAACACTGCTTGTAGAACAGTTGCTTTATCAGCTACAAAAGTCAGAAATGATACAGTGAATGAGACAGGAGGACAGGATAGACAGATCAGTCGGACTGAGCAAGTCAGCTACGCCAACTCTTGTTCTTAGCAGCTTCAGTTTCCAAACTGCCATTCCCAGGACTTGAGTTAATGTCATGCAGCAATCAGAACTGCAATCAAAGTCAATGAGACCCTTGCTACAATGAACAGAGTTTTCTCAAAACACTTAATGTTGAATTCTCTGGTCAATGAGGTTAAAAGTATTGCAGATTAAGTGCTCCATGGGAGTGAAAACATCAACCTTAATATCCCAAAGAGCTCAATATGAAGTGACAGTTAAAAAGCCAGAAAAGCTTCAGGAATCATCAGGAAGGGTACTGAGAGAAAGAAATTTCATTTTACTTCTTATGTAAAATCCTGTGTACCAACTGAAATTCTGGTCTGCCCATCTCAGGATGATGTAATGGAGTTACATGGAGAATGGATAACTATATAATCACAGAATGGTTTGGGCTGGAAGGGACCTTAAAGATCATTTGGTCCAATCCCCCTGCCATGGGCAGGGACACCTCCCATCAGACCAGATCGCTCAAAGCCCTGTCCAGCCCGGCCTTGAACGCTGCCAGGGAGGGGGCAGCCACAGCTTCTCTGGGCAACCTCTTCCAGTATCTCACCACCCTCACTGTAAAGAACTTCTAACTAATATCTAATCTAAACCTACCTTCTTTCAGTTTGAAACCTCATGTTATCACTACACTCCCTGATAATAATGGAGAATGTACTGGAGAAATGGTACAAAGGAAGGTAACTAAAATGAACCAGGAGATGGAGAACCTTATGAGGTGAGACTTCAGACACCTGGACTCCTCTGTTTAGAAAGGTGAACGTTCACAGAATCACAGAATGGTTAAGAGATCTCCAGAGATCATCTGGTCCAACCCCCCTGCTCAAGCAGGGCCATCTAAAGCCGGTTGCCCAGGACCATGTCCAGCTGGCTTCTGAATATCTCCAAGGATGGAAACTCCGCAATGTCTGTGGGCAACCTGTGCCAGTGCTCAGTCACCCTCACAGTGAAAAAGTGTTTCCTGAAGTTCAGAGGGAACCCCCTGTGTTTCAGTTTGTGTCCATTGCCTCTAGTCCTGTCACTGGGCAGCACTGCAAAGAGTCTGGCTCTGTCTTTGCACCCTCCCTTCAGGTATTTATATGTGTTGATGAGATCCCCCTGAGCTTTCTCTTCCCCAGGCTGAGCAGTCTCATCTCTGTCAGCATCTACTTATAGGAGAGATGCTCCAATACCTTAATCATCTTAGTGGCCCTCTGCTGGTCTCTGTCCAGTATGTACATCTCTCTCTTGTACTGGGGAGCCCAGAACTGGACACAGCAAACATTGAAGGCGCTAAGACTGAGATTTACAAAATCATGAAATAATTTGACCATGGATAAAATGAACAAGAAACTGTAATACACGAAATCTCTCTCCTCCCCCTGCCCACCCCACCCCCACTCCTGATACCCCAAGTAGCAGAGGGCAGTCCATTGAGCTAGCAGGAGTGAGGTTTAAACAGGTGAAAGAAAACATTTTACATAACAGGTAGGGAATTTCCAGAACTTGTTTTCACAGGAACATGGTATGAGCAGATGAAAAATGGGGTAAGACTATAATCAATTGCTACAATTTGGAGTTCTCATTAGTAACTCTTTGCTGAAATCCAGACTGGCTTATTTCTTTCAGGATGCTGATGAAAATTGAAACCAGTACTGCTTGTAACGGAACCTAGCAATATTTTTTGACTTGAATTTCTTTTGTTACTTAAATGCAACAACATTTTCACAAGCTACAGCCAAAACCAATAAAACAAATTGAATGTCTATAATTTTGATTTTTCTGTATACTGTTTTTAATGGTTTTACAAGGCACGCAGATTGTTTTCACAAGAACAAGTCAGCACTGGCAGGGGGGTACAGATAACCTGCATTACTTTCTTCCATCTCTAAATCCCACAAAGTTATAATTAGCATGTTAATTTTCATACTGAGTGTTTTCCTATTGATGGTATTATTCAAAGAAAAAAAATTAAAGTAATTAAAATCAAGAAAAACTCCATGTTCCTATGAGGCTTTCCTTCTAGAGCACTAGTAGTCCTCTATCATGCCTTCAGAAGTTTCCATTTCAACCATTATGCTTTATGCTTCAAAGACTTTTCGGCTATATAACTTGAGTTTTTGCAATTAGTACAGAACTTGGCAGCTAGAATGCTTGGAAGAGGCAGGACTTTTGAACACTGATGTGCTCTAACAACCATTATAGCAGTGAGAAGAAAGAAAAAAATTGCAAATTACTGTATTTCTACCCTTTCCCGTAAGAACAATAGTTAAATTTGCAGTGGCCCTGAACACAAAAAAAATAATAAAAAAAAAATAAGTGGGTTTTTTTTTCCCCATTTCAGTGATAAATAATGTGCATAGGGCTAAAAGAAACATTGATATTTTAAATTGCCTTGCACAGTTTGCTTGTAGAGACTACGTCCATAAGGATATGGGCATCTGGCTAATCTTAGGCAGGTTAATTCCTGAAATTCTGGCTTTGGTAATTTTATCTTTTGATATTCACACCTTCAGTCACTGTCATCAATATAACTAGATGACACACCCAGTCAACAGAAAATTAAGTAAATCCTATTTTGCTTCATCAATCTTCAAAAAATAAAAATGTAAATATCAGTTGAAAGTTGATCCCTCACTTCTGAAGATGATACATGTACAATCCATAATCCTTAACCAAAGTGTGCTGATTTCCCATTTGGATTTTGCATGTTATCTAGGGTTTGAGGAATTTAAAAACGTAAGCATGAGCTGGGAAACCTCAAGAACAAACATGAATGAAAATATTTCATTTCAGCTTGAAGAGAGTGACAAGAGTGCGGTTCAGCTGCTTTCAAATTATGTGACGGTGCTGAAGGCGTACTCTAGAGAATTACTATTTTTTTAATATTGCCTTACTCAATACATCCCAAGTGGGCCTGACAGAAAAGTCACAGGATAAAAGAGAGAAAATGAAAATTTCATTGTGACAGAGAAATTTTTCACTTGGGAAACATTTTCAAGCTTTTTCATTACCAGCTGGCTGGAGAGAATTATAAGTTATCAGAACCCTCTTATGATACTATCTATTGTTAATGTTTTTAATATCTCCCACAGTAAAAACTGTGAAAGCAATCAAGGCACTGACATTTTCTTTCCTCCTTCACTACCACTTTTATCTGATTAAAACATAAATAGCGATACCTAAGCCACCCAGAAAAGATAAAAAAGGTTTTTCTCTTCTTTGTGAGCCTGTGTATTTCCTGATTGTTTTGGATATTATTTTTGCACAATAATGTCCCTTTGCTGTATGCTACACTCTTAATATTTTAGGCTTGATAGATTGGCTTTTTCTGGGTTACTGCGGGGCTTAATTCTTGTGTATGGGGCTCCTTGTGCTAACTTGACTCAGCTTGGTCATGGTCAGATTGCCATAAAAGAAGATGCTAAAAACATTCATTCAAAAAGTGGAACAATTAGAGTTTCTGAAAGTAGCAGAGCTCCCTCAGGCATCCAGGAGAGCTCCTTTCCACCAGCCAAGGCCTCCTGGTACCCATCACACCCATCTGAGAATGAAGTGGTTGTGGGTTTATGTGCTAGGTCCTGAGACTATTTAGGAAACCTGTTTTTTGTGAATAAGATTATACATAGTCACCATGCAAACCTCTGTATCACTGAAAAGCTCTGTCTACGCGTATTTATCACGTGCTGGCAGAATTAAGGTCATACATCTGCCAAAACAGTGACAGTGACGAATTCCCCCCAGCCTGCAATCACTTGTTCAGAACTGAAGACCAAGTTTGCTTGATTTCAAGCCCATGTTGAGCAACTCAATCAGGGTAACTGTGGTCATACAAGGCTTCAGAAAGGGTCTCAGGGTTTTTTGACAAGGAAGTGCAGGAAAGTTCAGGCAAATCAACTAAGATGTTATGACAAGGCACAGAAAATGTCTGGGTGCAGAATTGCATTCAGCTCTTCCCGATACAGAAGAAATCCACAGAGGAACTTTGCTCTCCACCTGTAATTGATTCACCTCTATCTGCTTCCCAAAATGTTCCTGTGTAGTCAAGATTTGAGATTCTTGGATGAAAATCATTATAACATTATACTTAGTAGACTCAGCTACACAACATTACACAGGCAATACACTCCACTCACAATATAATCTAATCAAATGAATGAGATATCTTAGGCTTTTAATTTCTTCAAGTGCTCCCCCACCTCCCAACAACTTCTGTTGTCTTGTTTCATCTATGTGATGTGAAGTATCAGGGTCACACATTACTGGGAGGCAACTCAGCTTCATGTTTATTCACAGGTCGCAGACCCAGGGAGTATCTGAGAAGTCCTCCGTCAACAAACTAAATTGTATCTTGAAGCAAACAGCATAATGACTAAGCGCTGAATATAATCTGAATGTGTTTCGTGTGGCAGAGACCACACTTTTCCAGATATATTCTGTGCCTGATTCTGTGTCCAAATATATTAAAAAATCTGGCCCTGTATCTCAGCTCACTTGAGTCTGCAAAGATCTTTTGAGATCAAGAAGCAATGGCAGTTTTCACCAGCTGAAGTACTGACCTCGTGGCTGCATCACACCTGAATGAAATCTTCAGCCTAAAACAGGACATACCAACACCTCTGTTGCCTTTGTTTATAAATAACATCTTCTTGGCAAGTGCTGCTGAAATTACTTATGTTGACAGCCCAACTGACTTTTAAGTCTGTAGCTACTAGAACAAAAACCCAACTCATGACATTAGTTTTCTGAGAATATCACCCACAAACCAAAATTTTGGAAAATGATTTAAGCAAAAACATGAAAATGCTCCTTCATTAATGCAGGCTGTACTAGTACACTTCACTTAATCAGGACACAGATAATTAGGAAATCTGGTTAATTGGGACTTTTCCTAGGGAGCTGAATTAAACCAAATGAGTTTTGACTGGCAAGGGACAATGGTTAATTGGGATGATAATTCCACTTAATTGGTATGCCTGCAGGCAGTTAAGTGGTCAGTGAGGCTCAGAGGCTAATAACAGCCTTTCTTTCCTCAACAGACCTGTGCCTGTCCAAAATCAGTAAACCAAAATGGTTTTAATGTCCCCATGTACACGTTAAGCATTGCTTCAAAGTTCACTCTCTTCAAGAGGTCATCATTGTAAGACTTTTAAGGAAGTTGGCAGTGCTAATTTTTTCCAAATATGTTTCATCTTGGGGTAAGGAAATAAATGACCAAGGTTTTTCTCGAGGGTTGGAATATTTTACTGACAAATTTTCTCTCAGCCATCAGATTCAATATTGGAAAATTAAAGGGAAAAAAAAAAAAGAAGAAAAATCTAGTACTTCAAGTACAAAATTGCATTTGCCTTTCACAGTCATCTCGCCTTGAGATAATAAAAAGTAATCTTATTATTCCCTCTAGCAGAAGAAACGTAAGACTTGGTTTCCTTTGCTCCCCACAGAGTTTTGCTGAACTAAATCCAGCCTTGCTGACTTTCACCTGAAACTTCACCACAAAAGCCCCAAGGGAGCACTCCCACTCCTTGGCCCCAGAGTCTCCTGTTCGCCACCCTTCCCCAATACACTGGCTGCATCTCTTTGGATCCCTCTCAGGCCATCAGCCCACATCCTACCCAGCTCGCTGCTGTGCTGCAAGCGTGACTCAAGTGCCTTGACTATTTGGCTCATAAGACAGCGTGATGGATTTACTACTGCTACATGATGTTGTCTGGGAAAGCTAAAATGCACAAACTGCAATGTTTATCTCAAAAAGTGAGAGTTTTGTTTTTTCTTAATGAAAATACTACCTTGAGGCTCCTCTTGACCAAGAAACCAGCTTTCACATAGCTTGTAGATAACATCTTTAAAGGCTGTACTCTTCCAATTTGTTTGAAATTTTTCGATTTCAAATTTTCTGACACATAGATGTCACAGCTGCATTAGCCTCATTTCTTTAAGGAAATAGCCGAAAAATACATTTCTTATTATTTTTTCCCCCACTGTATCACAGCAGAATGCTTAACTTAAAATTTGAAAAAAAAAAAAAAAAGATAAAAAGAAGATAAGGACTTAATGGTAAGTTAGTCAAGCTTTTTCATAAACTCCATCTTTTCCTGGAGCGTACGAAGTAACAACAGAAAGTCAAAGAGAAAAATGGTAAAGCAGTCACCAAGTATCTGAAAATTAATATACTACAATGTCTATTTATCACACTAACAAGAGTAAATATTCACTATTTAATCAATGTCAGAATCTAGTTAAAAAGACAATTGTTACCTCTTATTTGATTCACTAATAACCTGCTGCTGATATACAATTTTAAAATATTGACAACTGTAAACATCCCTGTACATGAAGGGAAATACTACTTTTACAATATTCATTTATTTGGGATATTTGTACAATTTGGACAAATCTGTATGGGCCAATCATCATCTGGAAGATGTTTCCTACATCCCTTTGGTAAGTGTAGTCCTACAATTTGAGCTAGTATGCCACTGTCTGGCTCTGCCAGTTAGGAACCACACAGATTATTACAGAGTCAGGGATATGTGTATGTGTGGAGGGGTTTATACTTCCTTTCCTATAAAGTACCCTATTTGTTTGCAGGGACCTTTTTGGAAAGGGAGGAAATAGGAGACTGTTCCCAACTCCAGTTACATAAACTTCATGAAAATGAAAAGTCATTAGCAGCACTCTCAGAAATCTTCCCCAATCATGCTTTTTAACTGGAAAAGAGACTGTTCAGTTGTTCACTAATTCATATTTATGGCCTTACAATGTATAAATTTAACTAGCAATTTTACAAAAGGAGAATATACCTAAGCAAACCCTATTAAAGTAATGAGAGAAAAAGAGTGCTCTTTATTAACATCAACGCCTTATGGTAATATCAGGCTCCATCTTATCTAACTTAACCTTGAAGAAAATAAATTGCTTCTCTGATTTTAATTCAGCTAGTAACTCTCCACTAAAACATCTCAGCCCTAAAATATCTAAATCCTTGCAGGGGCTCTTGTCTCCATCTGCAGATCTGTTCTTTGTAATGTTGACTGCTTCTCTGAGCACAATGAGTGCTCTTCAAAGCATGAAGAAATTATTGTAATAGATTCCTAACTTCTGCGCTGTTTATCAGTGCTATGACATCTGTCCACGGACACAGTGCAGTCACCTTTATCCCTTATTCATGCACATAAACCTGGAAATCCTTTCCTGCTATACACAGCCCACAATAAAGATCCAACACAAAAGAAAGCAAGTCTTGTATTATAAAGGGTCTCACTTTGTTAACACTGTTACCGGAGGAATTTGTACTCAGTGGAAGTCTACACCGATCAATTCCAACAAAAACTTTTTTATGATCTTAGGTCAAAATGTAATTTAGTTACTCTACTTTTTGTCCAGTTTAAGTTATTTCCCACAAACTACATGCATCACCAGGTAGCTTTAAACTGCATTACACTGCTCAGAATCGCATAATTTTCTTACTATTTTCCCCAGGCATAACAAAAGAAGGCAGAAATACTGTTCCAAAAATGCAGTGAGACCCTAGTTTGAGAACCCTTTCAAATCCTCTCTTTTTCTTCAAAAAAGTAAGGACCCCTTATGGAAGACCTGGATAAGAATATATATGAAAACAGAACAGAGATGATCAGTGAACTTTTGAAATGACCTTGTATTCAAACTGACATTTCCAGGAGAAGGAGTCCAAACTGAATCAGTCCCAGGAGACTCATAAAGAAAGCCACACAAACTCACAAGAGAGGTTCACCTTTTGTTCTCCAAACCCAAGTAAACAGTAACATTATTAAGGGCTGTTTTATGCTGATAAGTACTCCTTGTAATTTCCTTGATTATCTACCTAAGCATTCCCAAATCATGCTAGCTAAGTTGTTGCAGACCTATTTCAAACAAGGAATCTCTAGCAACTATATCCTGCTACTTTCTCCTTTCCTTCCCCCAGCAAGTAGGAGTGCATCCTGTCTTGCTTTTCATCCATCCATTGCAGGGGAAGCTCATTCCTACTCTCTTTTGACACTGAAAGCATTTCTTCTCTTTTTGTTTTAAACTTTTATTTCCATGATCTCCCCAGCCTGCAGTTGCCTAGAAGAGTCTCTCAAGCAATTCTGCAATGGTGACTAATGGTAAGAGTTGCTTATTTGCAGATGTCCTGAAAAGATGCAAGTAGAGGCCAGCAGGCTTCTCTTGCTGATACCCACCTTCCAACTGGGGTGTATAAAACTTCTGAGCTACTTCTGCTTCCATTGACTGGCCTTTAGTGTTCAGAATTGCAAACACATAACTCAGTCAACAAATATTTAATTTCCAACAACCTTTGTCAAAAGTTCCTGCTCCTTGATTCTGACTTAGACCAAGCAACGATCAGGGGATGCTCTACATTGTGCTGAAGTATCGAACAATCTTTTGCAAATAAATACCCCAGACAACTCACTACCTGATTGCCATCCCCAGTCCTCCTGGATGACAAAGCCTACAAACACCCTGTTAATCCTGTGATATCCTGGAGGCAAGTAGACTTCATTAGCATTAGTTTTTTGAGAACTTTTCTGCTCTTTTTGTTATCAGAATTAAACAAATAAATCTTACCATAAGACAGATGTTATAAAACCATCAGCTTGCATAGTAAGAACTTTTGTTTTGGATCATCAAAGTCATAGTTCTCCAAATTATGAGAGTGCATCACTGTGAGAAGAAAGCCACAGGCTCTGCTCCTCATTATGAGGACTGCGTATAAACACTCCATTTATGTGTCATTCAAAAAACCCACAGAAATGGCCCCAGGAATAGGGACTTCAAGCTAGGAATTCTTCCTGTAGCAATTGTGCCCTTTTTATTGGGTTGCATTTGGGGTCATTTTGCCTTTGCCCTCATAGAGTTGTGTCGTTTGAACAGAACAGAAGAGGAACAGTTTAAATTTCAGTCTTCCCTGCAGGATGGTGTCTACAACTGGGTATTAAAACCTGAGAGCTCTGAGAGCCCCACATTCTGCCTTCTCACTTGCAAACTTTCCATAGCTCCGGAAGAAATGATCCCAGAAACACAGAATCACAGAATGGCAGTGGTTTGAAAGGACCTCTGGAGATCATCTAGCCCAACCCCCCTGCTAAAGCAGGTTCACCTACAGCAGGTTGCACAGCACCGTGTCTAGGCGGGTTCTGAATATCTCCAGGGAAGGAGACTTCACATCCTCTCTGGGTGGTCTGTTCCAGCACTCTGTCACCCTCAATGTAAACAAGTGTTTCCTCATGTTGAGGTGGAATGTCCTGTGCTCCAGTTTGTGCCCGTTGCCTCTTGTCATGCTGCCTGGCACCACTGAAAAGAGACTGGCCCCATCCTCTTGACACCCGCCCCTTAGATATTTAGAAGTGTTGATAAGATCCCCTCTCAGCCTTGTCTTCTCCAGGCTAAAGAGTCCCAGGTCCCTCAGCCTTTCCGCATAAGAGAGATGCTCCAGTCGCCCAATTGTCTTCATAGCCCTCTGCTGGTCTCTCTCCAGTAGTTCCCTATCTCTCTCAAACTAGGGAGGCCAGAACTGGACACAGCACTCCAGATGTGGCCTCACCAGGGCACAGCAGAGGGGGAGGAGAACCTCCCTCGACCTGCTGGCCACACTTTTCTTAATGCACCCCAGGATACCACCGGCCTTCTTGGCCACAAGGACACATTGCTGGCTCATGGTCAACTTGCTGTCCACCAGGACTCCCAGGTCCTTCTCCACAGAGCTGCTCTCCAGCAGGTCAAGCCCTAACCTATACTGGTGCATGGAGTTATTCCTCCCTAGGATCTAGTCTTTCTCAGTGGCTAAGTCTGCAAAATTTATTAAGTGTCATTTCCTACTGTCCTCATATAACTGCTCCCATATCAGATCCACTATTATTGTTTCCTAGGACAAATTTTGGCCAGGAACTTTATGATTACTTTTTAAATATTCTTTTTCTCTCATTACCCTGCTGAGATAATTACAGTGATGACATCTGAGTGCATAATTGTATGTAAGTAATCTTATATAGGTACGCCCAGATCGTCAATAGAAGTATTCTGGAGTACATAAGCTGACGATGAGTTACCTCAGAAGAATTAATGCATTTGCAATGGCTAAGTCTGCAGGCTCTCCATATTTTTGTTCTGGAGCATAAAATAGTGGGAAGAGCCCAGACCAGCTCATGTGACTTCGTGTTTGTGATTTGTAGGAGCCAATGTATTTAGGGGCGTGAATATGTGCAGCTCTGGACATAAATGCGTGCCCACAAGGCTAACAGTATTCTTCAAGAAATACTTTCTGCATTAGCTTTCATGGTTTTCTACTCTTGAAGAACCATTATCAGTCCCTTACCCAAGTCTTCTAGTAACACTGTTTCAAACATTAACTGCAAGAGGAACAAATGTTAATTTTTGGATGGTTAACATATTATGAGACAAATGGCTAAAAAAAAATATTAGGTACTAGTATCTGAATAAAATTCCGATTTATTTCCTAACTCCATCAACTATAAAGTATTTGTATACATGACTAACTGAAAGCTTTGTTAATGACTAAACTCCCCTCTTATTTCTCATGAAGTACTCTGTGACTTCACTACAGAATTTTCTTTAGAGTAAAACTGATCTGATTCCATTTAATATTGATGTCTATGGAAAGAAATAAAAAAATGCCATTTTGTGCCTTTTTCTCTGAGTCATCTGATATTTTCTATTCTGTCTTTGATCCTTCCTACCAGCGGTGCTTATTCCTGGCTTTTCACCACCCCTGCTGTTCTAACCCTCCTGCAATACCCCTGACCTCGCTCAAGAAAATATGACAACTACTGTGTGTGGTTTTGTGGTTTTTTTGTTTAGTTTTGGTTTGTTTTTTGTAATTCGGAAATGTTATAGTTAGGGCCAGTTATTTCTCAACCAACATAAATGAACAGGTGATGTTGTCACGCTGGCCTTCTCGCAACATCTTTGCAGGTATTGTGACATTTTGATTAGTTTTTTAATAGCAATGAGCGAAAATTCAAATGGGAAATTTCACCTTAGTTGGTCTGTCAATCTCAATGAAATTAAAGCTATTAATATTTCTTCAAAAGTGTGACCATGCTTTAACAATTGTTCATAATTTCTCTTGAAATAAAGAATATGCAAGGATTAATATATTAATGGCAATGTGTAGTTTTTATGTGGATTTTACCAACTGCTGCATATGCCCTCCTATGAAATGCTTCCATCACACTTAAAATGAGAAACATAAAAATAAAGAATATAAACAAGTATTGTTTTCTCATAGACTCTGGAATTTAGTTTTCATAACTAAAATAAATACAAATATTTATGCTACAGTTAATTTAAAAGCTACTTTTCCTTAAAATTTAAACAAAGTTTAAGGAACCTAGAACTTTCATAGATGCTGCAACCACAGATAGTATCTTCCTACTGCTATTCATCTTTCTGATTTTGTTTTTTATTAATTTAAATTAAATTAATTTTCTTTATTCCCTTGGTTTTCCTCTCACTTTCCTATCCTGTTAGTTTTATTTTCTCCATTCTGCTATGCCTTATATGTGGTCCCATCTCCAGACGGGAGAGACAGGACAAACATCAGCTTAGAGGATCTGAAAGACAAGCTCACTGGTGGGATCCAGCAACTGGCACAGAGTATGTAATGGTACCCAAAACAAGGTGCAGAAAAGATCTCTTTTTTAAGTGGTATCTAGTGGGGAAAGATGAGACAGGGAGATGGGACTTTACTGGAAGGACAATGTTCACAAGAGAAGATTCAGGCCCTTGAATAATAGAAGTTAGAGCTTTCTTCAGGCAAAGGATGGCGTAAAGGTGTGCATGTGTTACAGACCACTTCATCTGGGCAAGAAAATAAGATGTTCCTTAAATTTATGCTCTTAGTGCATAGGAAGAAAAAAAATGTATAATGGTACTGACTTTACTTTGGGGATATCTGTCAGGTATCATAACATGCAACTGAAAGAAAACGATAATGATGCTAAAACAGGCTAGATTTTAATTGCTTAAAGAACAGTCTGAGTTCAACGTAGAGCACGTCAGCAGTGAAACTATCCTGACAGACAGCGTAGGCTCAAATTGAATATTAGCTCATGGCTAGGTACACACTGATGTTGATGTTTTCTGTAATTTTGTATCAGGAATACTAGGTACATTCAACATTTTTAAAGGATCACTTTTTTGAAATTTGAGTTGTTCTTGGAATATGTTCTGATGCTGAAGAGCATCCTGCAGGCTGCTCACATAACTCAAATGCCACAGACATTAAAAAGGCAGCACTGGGCAATAAGCTATTTTGGTTAAACACCTATTTCAGAACAAAAACAACATAAAAACGACAGTAAGAAGGATGGACAAGTATTTTTTTAATGTAGGTGACTGATAATGGAAGCAAAGATATCAGTGAAATGAGAGTGATCAGTATGATTAAGGGCAACATACAGGCATTTGGAAATACAAAGTGATTGCTCCCTTCAATTTTCCTCCACCTCACTCCAAAAAGTAGGTCAAACGGAGTTATGTTTATAGATGAAGTTGTAAAGACTGTTATAGAAAACACTGAGACATTTAACTCATTTTTCAGTTCTGTATTTGCAATGAAAATTGAGGTTTTATTTATCCCACCTGATGTGGATAGAAAGTTTTACCTCTCTATCAGAATAGGATATGAGCCTGTTTCCATTGTATGCAGTCATTTCCAGATCAAGCATCTCAGCTGAACTTTTTATCAGTTAATGTCTTGATTTAAAACTGAGACAGAATTAGCAGGGATTACTCTGAATGATTTGCAAATTAGTATTGTGGTATAATTACCTTTTTATTATTATTATTTCAGAGAAATAAAAATGCAGAGCAGTGTTCTCAGAAATTGCTTCCTGGCTCAACACTATTAAATATTCTTACTAACTATTTGGACAATTATATCAAATCTTTTTTGGTACTACTTTGTAAACTAGTGGGTGGTAAAAATGTGAAGGCTAAATTGCTACCACGAATCAACGTGTTTCTTCTGACTACAGGGTTAGGATTCAAGAGCTGATGTGAGAGAGCAGTCAAATAGTAAAAATGAGGTTTAATAATATCCTGCTTACTGAAGAACTGGTTTGAGGAAACATCTGATTTCTTTGACACACTCTCTCTCTCTGGAGACTCAAAGGGATAACCAATAGCTGCAAAGAGGAGGAGGTGCTTTTAATGTGGAAAAGGCACAGAACTACTGACTGGAAACTGAATTTACGGGCAAAACACCCCAGCCTTGAAAATCGACATAGCTTCAGACCAATAAGGGTAACTAAAGCGTAGCAGGAAGATGGAGCACATGAAACGAGATTTGATTTCTTTCCAAAACATGTATTTTGTACAGCTTTTAGGAGAAAATCTACTGCCTGTGTGGGCTGGGACTTGAAAGGAATAGTCGTACTCCCTTCATTTCCTCTTCACAGGTTCCGGGGACAGAGAACTGCCTAGATTACTCCCATCACGACCAATACATGCCTAAAGAAGATGCACATAAGTCTCTTAGAAGGGTCAAGAAGCTTTTCTGACCCAAATATGATACCAGACAGATGCATTCTTTCCTATCCTTATAACCAGGATTAGGTGCTGGAGTGTGTCCAGAGAAGGGCAACAAAGCTGTTGAAGGGTCTAGAGAACAGGTCTTACAAGGAGCAGCTGAGGGAACTGGGGTGGTTTAGTCTGGAGAAGAGGAGGCTGAGGGGAGACCTTATTGCTCTCTACAGCTACCTGAAAGGAGATTGTAGTGAGGTGGGTGTTGGTCTCTTCTCCCAAGTAACAAGCGATAGGACAAGAGGAAATGGCCTCAAGTTGCACCAGGGGAGGTTTAGATTGGACATTAGGAAAAATTTCTTTACCAAAAGAGTGGTCAAACACTGGAACAGGCTGCCCAGGGAAGTGGTGGAGTCACCATCCCTGGAGGTGTTCAAAAAATGTGTTGATGTAGCACTTGTAGACATGGTTTAATGGGCATGGTGGTATTAGGTTGATGGTTGGACTTGATGATCTTAGAGGTCTATTCCAACCTAAGGATTCTATGATTCTATGAGCGATTTTCCCTGCAAATACTTGTGAGTCTGAAGAACCTGCCAGCCTTTGAGATAGGACGCGGGTCAGTTTATGCCAGTAAATAGAACTCTCATGTGCATCACAAAATGCTTTACTCCTGTACATAGAAGGAAAACTGCCAGGTTTAGTATCAAAAAGGGATTCTCCTTCCCTTCCTGATTCTTGGTCTCTGATCAGACTGGTTGGAAAGATTCATTTTTCCATAAACAAAAGTCCTCAGCTGCTCATGCAGATAATTTTCCTTACCTGCTGTGGGTGCCAGGCAGTAGCAGAGCACTGGTGCAGAGCAGGTGGATGACCTGAAGATGCACAATTAAATCTGGTGGTCTCGGTACAAGGGTAGCTGAATGAAATCTAACAGCCTAACATTATATAATACTAGACTACACTATATTATAGTAACACACTTTCTAAGAAGTATAGTGACATATTTCATTCTACAGAACACAATACATACACCACAATAGTATGTAACAATATACAAAAACTCAGCGTAGATTCTCTGTTCCCTCTGGCCTTAAACTACATAAAATCACTTCTAGCTCAGAACTGATTAAAGAGCTGAAGTACAAGTCAAGATTTAATTGATATACTGTACAAATAGCCTTTCACTATTGCCCCTGGATACTGTAATTTACATAAAAACAGGCCAGGGTTTGGCAGAAAACTAAGTACATTTAGATTTCATTTGTTTCCCATTTTAATAATAAGGATATGACTCTGATAGCTGTTTACTTTGAAATATGACACAGGAGAAATTATCTTTTAAGTGATATTGTAATATATGATTGTACTGCAAAACAAAAAGGGCTCTTCCATTCCAGTAGAAAAAACTATTTCTGACCATTGAAAAAGTTGAGCTCTGAGTGAAGACTCCTTAACCGAATTAAAACAGCGATATCTTTAAACATACTGCAACATATTCACACTGTTTGGGAGATAGATGGAGATGGCAAAACCACGTTCTCATGCAGGAACACAATAGCTATCAGGGACTCATACCATTTTATCACACGAATGACCCACTGTACCACATTGAAGATGTGGTAGTGAAGCAGACTGTCAGGATTCCCATTGCACAAATATTTTTCGGTGCTCTGTATCACCTCTGTCTTTAACTGCACCTGCTTTCAGTTTGGTATGCAAGCTCCTACCCTGGATGCAGTTCGTTTTACAGACTGACGTAAATCTATTAAGTGCTTTTCTAAGCAAGATACACAGAAAAGTGTAGACCAGCCAATACCCAAGGCACAATCTGTCTTTCTGATGTGTTTATAGGCAGAAAAGAAATTTCAATCAAAACCAGAGCAAAACCTTTGTTTAATTTAGCATTAGTTCCTTTCACTGATTTTTAACAGATCAGTTTAAGGATAATGACTGGGCAGTCATTATAGCTGTTTATCTTGTAACTTAGCACCACGTTACATATGCAATTGCCCGTTTTTTACATTGAGGGGATTTTCTTGGCCCCTTGAGATAATAGCTGTGGTTTCCTGAACCTGCTATAACTACTGTTATTTTACACCTCTTGATTGCTTTTCCCCATTTGTTTTCACTCGGTGGCCCACTGTGTGTTTGGCACCTAAGGAAATCCTACAGCCTAGGGACTAGATTAAAACAATGCAGAACTAGTGTCTTTAGAACAAAGCATTATTTACTGACCTCCTCAAAAGTAACAATGATGTAAAGCAAATAATGAAAACAATGAGCAGCTATTAATTGTCACTCTAAAAGTGATTTTTTTTTTTTTCTGCAAAGTTCTCCATGACCTTTTGAAGCCCTCAGTGGGTGGAAAAATCACCTCCTGCCTGTGCTTCCTTGCCAGTTGTCCCACTGACAATTCTCGGACAGTATATGTCTATTCACTTAACCCTAATCTTAGAGCCTAATTAAGAGCCCAAGGTCAACTACTGTTCAATATCTTACTTTTGAACTTTAACATGGTTTATAAAAGTGAAGAAGCAATCAAAAGGAAAATTCTGAAAAAGAAGGACTTTCCACTGTTTTTGCTTCCACCCTGTACTGTACTGCTCAGGCTACCTCTGCGGTAAGTATCTAGTATAAACAGAAAGGTAAGTATGTACCTTAAACAGCCACAGAACATGCAGAGCTTGTCACACTGCTTCCAAAAATTTCTCACTTCCTCCAATCTAACCCTAAAACCTTTGATTCTCAACAGTGTTGTAACCAAGCTGTTACTCACCAGGTCATTCACAAGTTACGCAGCCATGAAAATTATGCTGAAGTTGAATTAGTGTCCAACAGACACAAATCTTGTTCTGGCATGTCTAAAGGAGATCCATTTTTTTTCTGTGTTCAGTTAGTAAGTAGTATAAAAATAAACTGCATGCATCAAGGAGTTTTCAAACAGCTGAGAGAAAATGGCAAGCAAGTACGTAGATAGTAATTGCACTCAAGTAATTTAAAATGGAAATATGAGGTATTTCTTCTTGAGCATGCTTTTGTTGACTTTTGCATCCATCCTCAGCCTTTCTCTCTGAATGAGCTGCTCATTCTGTCCCATCATTCCCAACTAACTCCCACTTACAGCTTCAGGTACCAGACTGCCTCACTCCTTTTTCTCCGTAAGGTCTCCAGTCAGCTCTGAACAAAACTTATCACTAGACTCTACTGTCATCATGTGACTCTTCAGAAAGATTACGCTTCATATAGAATTTCTTTCAAAAAAAAAAGGCTTATATACCTATGAGAGCTTCATTTTGTTTCCCTCTAAGTCACCAACGGTTTCCCTTTGTGGACAATGGACTATGGGCAGCTCCAGAGAATGATTCCTTTCTTATTATTCTAGTTTCACGCTTACTTAATTTGGAGGTACGTGTCTCATCTTGATGTTTCTGAAGTGTCTAAACCTAGCAGGGAGGCAGGATATAAGATGCATCCTAATTCTCAGCATTTTTTACATGTTAGCATTAAGTGGGCTGATGGCTGGGGTTGCACTTTGAAGTGTCACTGTCACATTCTCACACCCTCTTCACACACTTAACAGCTACAGATTTTGCTACAGGGTCTAACTATTGCACCACCTGTGCCCCTCTGTAGGTGTCACCCAAAGGAACCTGCTGTGTTGGAGAGGAATACGTTGCAATGAAATAACCTAATACCAAGGTGCAAATCTCTGTCTCCAAAATCTGATACACAAACCAGGTTTGACGGACAAAGAAGTTTCACGTAGCAGTTCCTTAAAAAAATTGCTACAGACACGCATATTTAGGGAAACTTTCTAATTAAGAAGTTTTGAGCCCTGTCACTTATGCCATTCAAGTGATAGATTTTTATGGGAGTATCACATGTCGCTAACATAATTAATATTATCAACAACTTTCTCACTGAATATGAAATCAAATTTGTTGATAAATGTATTTTATCAAGACATAAAAACATCAAGGCAGTGGTTAGATTCCTTTCTCAAATTTTTTGTAAGTTGCAATCTTTCCCAACTATTTAGTGAAGGACCGGTGTCAGGCTGGTCACAGCATAATCACCACGTAAGTCATGCTGCTACTGCAAGTTTCTCTTTCACTGGCCATGTTCCTATTCCACTGCTTGTCATTCCCACCCAATTAACTTTTGACTCACTGGTCAACTCCAGGTTTATCTGACAGATGTCTTGTAGTCCTAAAACAGTCAGTCCTTCCCAGTTTCATGGAATTGCTCATCCAGAAGGGTGAAGAAGATACTGTTAGTGCCCTGACTGAAGAGCAAATGTCCACATAAGGTCAAACAAAAAAAAAAACCCAAAATGAATGAAGTTGTGAATGTTTGGAATACATAAAAGTTTCAGACAGAGAACATGCCTCCTACCTGACCTCCCCCCAAAATCTAAACACGAGACACAAAGTCATTAGAAATCAGCCTTCATTAGCTCTGCTGCTCACAGAACTGCTCAGACCAGCTCACTATGACCTCTTCTCCAGTTTCCTGACTTTTTTTTCTAAACAGGATTTCTTAAAACTAACATTACTGTACTAGTACATGCAAAGTAGTGCATCATTTTGGTAAGATACAACTACCACCCTGTATTTTTCCAGCTACA
This sequence comes from Leptosomus discolor, assembly GCF_034619465.1. Taxonomy (NCBI): domain Eukaryota; kingdom Metazoa; phylum Chordata; class Aves; order Leptosomiformes; family Leptosomidae; genus Leptosomus; species Leptosomus discolor. The sequence goes on along the minus strand of NC_141392.1, from coordinate 98,840,396 downwards.
CAACTGATACTTATGGAAACATTCTGCTTTTTCTGCATCATTAATGCTATTGATAAAATTACTATATCCAGGGATTTAAGTCTGTATCTTTTTCAGATTTCCTTTTACTTCTAATGTTCCCTGAACTCATTTGTATTATCATTGCATTGCTGGACACGTATTTCCTTCACAAACATGCAATTAAAACTAGACTTTTTATTTTATGAATTTAATTGCTATTAATCTGTCTTTTGCATCTTTTCCTGATTTTTATACAATGATTGTTTACAACTTTTGGCTGAACCACATTCAAGCTATTGATTTTCTGTAGAAAGCTGTTTTCATAGTCAACCATCAATCTTTCCTTTTCAAACTGATATTTGGAAGTATTTTTTCTTTTAAAAATCTCTCATGCCAATGAAGTTTTGTCATATTATTCCTTGTTATTAGGACACTTTACACCTTCCAAAACATCAGGAATATATACAAATATATATCCTTTACTTATTGAAACCTTCTCATGTTTGCACATACCAAATGTATTCAGGCTGTTGTCACTGGTCTTGTACAAGTTCTTTCTGTGGATGAATGTACCTTTATCCTTCCTACAGAGAATTCCTGAACAGGTTTATGTCATGATCAAGAGACATCCATTTTTGAAGATCTCCACAGATGGAGATCAAAACTCTCATCAGCCACATCAAAAGTTGCCAAAAGTGTAAGAGAGAGAACCTTGTTGATTAATAATTCTCTCTTTGGTTATAGGAGAAAGAATATTAAGAATAGTGGGCTGTTGTTGTAATTTTATTTTTTTCTGAGGGGAAGGGTTTATCGAGTGATTCAAAAAATTTGTTTTGTTCATCATATTTATGAATTATATTAAAAAATGAATAGTGAAGTGACAGCATTTCATTTAAAGTTATTCAGGGTAATAAAATCTAAAGGCTACTGCAAATAATTGCTGAAAGATCTCATTATACTCAATCACTAGAAATAAAAATGGCAGAAAAAAATTGAGTGTCGATAAATGCAAAATAATGCACATGAAAATAATTAAAATTAAGTGTTGATAAACATTAAAATACTGAAAGTAAATAGCTCTAAATTAGTTATTATCATTCAAGAAAGATGCCCTGGATTTTCTACAAATGCCATTCGGAAAACATCAAATCAGTGCAAGCAGGAAGAATGGTGGATAGTACTAGAATAAAACCTGACACTAGACCATAAAATATCAGAAGATCCATTTCACTAGTGTACTGCTTCTTGACTACCAAGATGAGGCTACTGTGTGCCCTCCTGGCCATCCCATCCCAACAAAAAATACCCCCAACAAACCCAGAGCTAAGCTAAGGAAGACACAGAAAGATGTGGAAATGGTAGTCAGAGGTATGTCCCATGGATCATCAGAGCTACCACTGCTTCTGTACAAGATAGGGGGCTTAGAAAAGAAACGAATCCAGAGCAATGTAAGAATGAGGGTTGGTGTAAGATTATCCATTGCTTTTAACTGTGCATGAAGATGAGTGCACTCATAAAATGTTAAGCAGCATCTTTAAAACAAACAAGAGGAAGTGGGCTTTTGGGTTTTTGTTTTTACACTCAGTGCATAATTGAACTGTCAAACTCATTGCCACCTGAAGTCTTCTGAGGCCAAAAACTTAACTAAGGTTCAAAAAAGCATTTCACAAGCTCAGGGAAAAGAAGAAAAATCTGCCACACGGTATAAAGCTAGATGGTCTGGATACAGCCTTGAATAAAAATTCAATTTTTGACTGTTGGAAGCTGAAATAACACAACAGAGGAAAGATTACTCTGTATTGGGGCTTTTTCTTTTACACTTTCCTAAGCGAGCATAACTCTGCATCCTTAGAATTGGCTACACTGACCTTTGCTACATTAAGAAAAAAGATAGAAAGTTTAAAAATGCCACCAAAATCTTTTCTCTTCCCTCTTTTTTTTTTTTTTTTACAAACAAGCAACGAAACAAACAAACAAAAAAACCCAAACCCCAACACACTGCCTCTGTATTATTTGCAGTACACTTTTCAATTTGAATTAAAGCAGGAGAAGAAATGTTTTATTCGCGTCTATCTCCACAAATGAATTACACCTCAGAAATCTCATTGTCATTTTGCTGAAATAAGATAAACAGAGATAAAGTAACCTGGCTAAGCCACAGACCAAATCCTTAAAAGAGACAAAATAAATCTTATCTCCTTGCTTTCAGTCTTACGTTTATAACCCCAATATTGTCCTTTTCTTTCCTTATATTGATGGCTGAAAAACCAAGACGGTAGCCTATATGATGGAAACACATAACCATATCTTGCTCATATTTAATTTTCATGATTACAAAGTATATTCTTTGCATGAAAAACAATTATTTTAATAACACTTTTCATACCTAGTTTTATACAGAACCATGTGGCATTTCGTTTTCAGACCATGAAGTTGCAGCCTCTTCACTGGGTCCAATACCCAGCCTATACTGACGAGACAATTGGCTAAACTTGTACTCACACACAGAGCACTTAAATGAAACGCCAGATGTGTAGGAGGGTCTGGTGGTCCCTCTGAGGCAAAGGGGTTTGTACAGTCTAATGTGCAATACCATAGCCAAATTCTTGCTACATATTACAGACCTGCTATTAGGAAACTAGGAGCAATACTGTAGGATACAAATTTCTCTGCATTGAATTTTATCACCTACACTCAAATAATTGCTTCTGATCTGTCACTGGTGAAAAACCTAAGCCATAGCAAGAGGAAGCAACAAGACAAGGCTATAAAATTGCTGATGAATACAGACTCACAAAACAAGTAATAAATATTTCTTTAAACTACAGCCATGTCTCAATAGTCTGATCAGATTAATCGTCAGTGTAAAATCCCTGATCAGGTTAATGTCTCTGGTTAAACTGAAAGGCAAACCAAAGGGCTGGCTCTGGCAACAAGGCTGTGCCTTTTAGATAGATTCCTTTGTGTGTCAAAAAGAGATCACCAAGGGACTGCTTTCACCAACTAAATATGTCTCTGGCATATCCAAAATGGTCTCTCCCACTCAGAGTGGGAGTATCAACCCTTAAAGCACACGTTAAGCTGTGAAACAGCTATACAACCTGGAAGCATCTGGGGAGCTAAGCCTAGGCAAAAATTTGTTGGTCTGGCATGCCAACAGGTGACCCACTCATCATCACAGAAATTTAAAGACATTTGAGGAATTATGTGCTTTTTGTGTTACTATCCATTTTATAGCTTAACAGCAGAAAGAACCAGTAGTGTATACTGTGTATCAGTAAGCACAGAAAAATTCAGTCAGTTGAGAAATACTGGGGTTTAATTTTCAACTTAAAAGGCCATTTTAGTGTATGTATCCACGCGCAAGACTTCACTTCGAGGGACAGCTTTACGATTATTTTCATCAAACTTAAAACGAGTGATTTAAACTATGCAAGTGCTGCTGTTCAACTGGCCAATGTTGTGCTTAAGAAAAACTCCAGTCTCTAAGAAGTCAAGAACCGCTGTCCACAAGTTATGATAACTCTCTTGAGCACACTTGTGCTTGAATATATTTATAATAATTTGATTCGATAAGTAACATTTAGGAAAAAAAGCTGTGAAGAGGAAATGCGCTATGACATTTTAGGCCTTGACAGAATTGCTGAATATTTTTTCCTTGATTATTAAAACTTGTGCGTGAAATTGCCAGACATATTGCACACTGGGAAAAACAGAACCCAGCACAACTGAAAGAGCTGCTCAAATAATTTCCTTATCATAGTTTTTAAATAATTACTGTAGTAATTATTTATTAACGCAAGCATCTTTGCAGAATGTGCAAGTATGAATTATTTACTTTGACAGGTATAAAAGACATCTCTTTTAGAGATGCAGCTGTGCTGCTCCACATACTTAGGGAAATACTTTTCCTGTTGAAGTTCTTTGAAAGATGACAAAAGGAGTGATACCCTGCCTCTCCATAATAATATAGGTTATTTTGTAACAAAATTAAGATGGAGTAACCATGGAGGCTGGATTTTACCTCATCTTCTTACCACTTCACACAGTGGCTTGTCTGGGATTTCATGTTCTAGAAACTGCTGCTGTAACTGCGATTCTTATAATGGAGGCTGTGTTTTTTATACTGTATTTTTGTACCACTTTTTGAGAAGTATTGGTAAAGTGATTGCTTTTTTAATGTATATAAAACTGTATGTAAATACAGATTTCATATTATACTGTAGCACAGAAGAAATTCAGATGGCTAGTAAAACGTGCAAAATAAATGTCATATATCTACATATACCTGTACCTGTTTTGACAAAAAATTTGTTACTGTGTGCTATATATACTACAATATAGCCAGCACAACATGGCATAAGAGATCATTAGTAACTTTGGTCTGTAGCATATACAAATTACTATATATATAGAAAATGTATATTTGAAGTAAAACAATTTCTTTCGAAACATTAACTAAAGAAAGACCTTCAAAGGATTAAATTCTACTTTAAGATTATTTAATTGTTCCCACCAAAACAAATTAGGATCGAAGTTAGTTTTCAACTCCCCCCAAATCTCCACTTTTTCATACATACTTCTGCTACGAATAACTTTCAGTATGAAATTAGTAACTTTTTATTTCACTGAAAGGCTCCTTTTCCTCAGTAATTTTCCATCTTTAGTCAGGAAGACTGAAGAGAATTCTTAAATGATTGGTAAGAAAATTATTTTAATCAATGGTGTGGAGCAAGGTGAAGATAAAAGGACTGAAGCTAACTACTCAAATAAGAGATTTAGGCATCTACAAGAAAGTCTGGAAGACACTGTAGCCTAAATTCACAACAACGTAAAAACCTGCATTCACCTGCTGCCTCATCACACTAATTCCTAATAAAGGAACCTGATCTGATAAACACCCTCAGAAAACACCAAGATACGCAGGCAGCTGATCACAAGTGATCATCCGTCATCTGGACTGCATTGACCATGTGGTTACTCCCAGCACCTGAGTGGCGCCAATATGCCTCAATTTAAAGCCGATACAAGTGGCTTGGAAAATGTATGCAAATAAGTTGAACAGCAGCTCTTAAAGTGGTAATTGGTTCAATTTCTGATCATCTGATCCCACAGTTGTAAACAATCTTTTTAAAGCAGTTCTATCACCACAGCTGCAACCTGCCCTCTACATAATAGCTCCCTATTATAGAGCACTCACGCTAAAATGAATGATCAGTATCAGGGACCTGCTTCCCTCATTGTCCCAAGGGATGCTAACCATGTCAAATAAAAATGCTCTACTTAAAGGGATAGAAATGGCTGTCAGAAAAAGATTTTGCATGTGTTAGGAAGCACAGAACTCCTAAAGACAGTATAGCCCCTTACTATACGAAAATAATAGCTTGTTCAGAAAACATATTTGTAAGTATGGACGTAAATCAGAATGATATAGTCATATCTGATAAGAATGAGGTAGCATTCCACTGCTAATTAATGGTGAAGAAAGTTTCACAGCATATAATAGCTATGAACCTTTTAAACTCAGCACAGCTTGAAAAGCTTCTAAGCTATTTCCCACACGCACTGGCCATTTTAAACATCTCCCCTTCTAGCTCACTGGCCCTGCATCCCATTCTGAGGCACTGAGATATAACAGGCTTAGGTTCCTCACACAGACCTAGGACCCTGGTAGTTTGGGGTCAGAAGTACTTGGCAGTCAGACACCTACGGACTTCATCGAATCTGTATTGGCTGCAGAGGTGCATCTGCAAAACACATGTCCTCTTCCTACGCATCCCTACTGTTTGTACTTTCCACATAGCTAATACTGGATAACTTACATTATGTTAACATCAGATCCAAATTTATCTTTACCCTAAAATCTTAACATGGGGGAGCACACTTTGGTTTTAATTTTCACTAGGTTGCCAAAAAACAATGGAGCAGGCAGTTGTGTTTCAAAACTCTGAGGTATTAATCCTATTTACTTAATCATGGCTCTTTTGATCTGTCATGTTTCGATTATGTTCAAATGTTCATATTGAGAGTAAACTTCAAAATAAAATGGAGCGCAATATCTAGCTATTAACTGGATATAAGACACCCCCCTCACCAAAGCCAAAGCTTTGCATAATAACCAACAAAGATCTAGCAAAGTCACTCAGAAAATAAATCTTCTCCACCAGTTAGCAACACCCTGATGGCAGCTCCCACACAGACCTCAAGCCATTTGCAAAATGGAAGCAGCAGAGAGCAAATGAAGCAGCTTGGCTTAAAAAGCGTGTCAGTCAGCTAACTACGGAAGGCTGCAGACGTTGGGGGTTCAGTCAGTCACTGGAATGCCTGTGGGAGGGATCCCAATGCACCACCTGAGGCCAAGCTGTCTGCAGCTTTGAAAGGTGTTAACATGTGGAACAACCAGTGCAAATAGTGGTACTTAAATTTCTACCTCTGACTTGGAGGTGAAATCTTCACTAGTAAAAATTTTGATATTATTCTTGGGCAAGGTCAAGGGGAAAATCAAGTAATCACATTTAAATCAAAAGTACTTGTTCATTAAAACTTTGCTTCAGTTAATAAACATCCATTTTTTTTTTCTGCAGTCTTATTCTACATTTATGACTTTTTCTATTATTACATTTTCTAGGCATTTATTTTAAAATTCAGTCTCATTAAAACTTACGGATAAAGTATAAAAGCATTCTTCCATCTTACTGACAATCAGTGTAATTTCTAAAGGCAGTATTTCACTTAAACTTCACAAAATTCATAAGCAGTGTGAAAAATCATTTGAATAGTTTATTACATCCTTGATCTGGTATAAATAAAACTGTTAGATACTGATGCTTTCATCACTGACATGCAATTCTGGTATTCACTGCTGCAATGAATTAGGTCGTATAAACAACAGAACACCATAAAACAAATTCAAGAGATGCTGTAAATAGGGAACAAAAAGGAAATCATCTAGTGCAAGTTTTTTTGAGTGTAAACCCCTTGACACATGTTGTAACCAGCCAGTTAATAATTGCTTTGTAAATTGTTGTAAATCTGAAATGAAGCAGAGGGGATAAAACTAACAAATAAGTCATAAAGTATAATTGTTACTTGTTTGGAGTGATTATTGCCACTGCCAACCAAGTTTAAAATCTTGTAACAAAGAACCTATTTTTATATTTCGTCCAGTGTAGCTATTATACTTGTGCTGGAAAATACATATAATCCTTTCAATGACTAACGTGTCACACAAAATATATGCTTGCACAGATGCTCAATATTTACAACACATGCCACATACAGCAAAATGCCACAAATTTTAACACCACTCTCATCACACAGTGCTTGCTCTCCCTTATTCACCCAGAACAGATTTCCTCAGGCTGGAAAGAATACATACTGGACGTTAAAAATCCAGGGAGTATAGGAACGGGTACCATCATCTCCGAGTCATGCTATAATGCTGGAGCTCTCTTCCAGAATGAAGAGGACACACAAATATAAACAGGAACTTCTTACAGAAACAAATTAAAGTTTGGCAAAGTCACAAAACAACTGGAAATAGGGTTATCCAAAGGACAGGAACTGGCATCCTTTGTAATTGGCCCTCTTACCAGTCTTACCTATAACACTCCAGACTTTTCAGGAATGTGTTACTTAACTATAGATTTTCTTCCAGTGTTATGGCTTAGCAGATCTTCACCATTACTTGCAGCCAAAATGTCATTCCATGTTATGTTGCCAGCATTACGACACTGACCTAATTTGTCCCTCATATTTCATGTTCAACACAGAGTCAAAAATCACGAAAAAAATGCTTTCTTGTCTCACGGTTATTTTCCAGATTTTGAATTGGTATTTTATTATCAGTGTTCCCAAACTGGAAGCACAATAAAAGGATGAAAAGGGAGAATCAGAAAGATAAGTCACCTTGTATAAACTGTGGGGCATTTATGTGCACTCACTTTGTACCAATAAACTTTATTATTTAAAAGAAATATCCAGCCGTTTATCATTAACAATTTTAAGTTACCTATTTTGTATTCTTAAAAAAATGTTTAGTTGCTCTAAAAATCTGAACATTTTAAGTACTGTACTTAATTATTGTACTTGTCATGTAGTCTCCTTTTCCCTCACCAGGAAGCCCCCACCAAATAAAACGTTTATGTTCTGCCATGCAAATATGCATATGCCTCACCTGAACATCTCTTATCTCGGCTTCATATTACTCACAATAAAAAGACAATCATTGAATCCTTCTGTTATTATTGAGAGACACAAGCACTTATTGCACTTTATTGTTTTATCACAAATAGAAACATGCTCCCATTAAATTTTTTTTTTAAGGAATGGAAGTTCTGAACATTTTTAGAGTGCTAAATATGTCAGGATAGCCCTCAGACAGTAACTCACGTAATTCTACTACTCCACAAAGCAACCTTTACTTAGTATTTAGCATGCATATACTTAAATTCTAGTACAAATTTTAAGTATGAAAATATCATGGAATACTGCATAAATGTGGAGAAAATAAATTTCAGAAAGTTTGATGTAAAATCAATACACAAAAAGGCAACTATTTCAGAAAGTGATATATTTAGTATAAATCGAACTGAAAAAGTTCCCAGCTTTAGAATATGTTTCTGCACTCTCCTAACTGACAGAGGAGTGCTAACTGTGGTCCGAGTCACGATGAGCTGTCTGAACAGAAACATCTGAGAAACGTTTTGCTCATGCTGTTTGCCGACAAGAAACTTATTAACTTCATTAGCAAGATATTTAGATAAATCATCACACAGACAAAAATGTTTTTACAGACTTAAATACTCAAAAATCTCGAAAGTGTACTGACATACTAATGACTAAAGTCTGCAACCAGAAAAAAAAGTAATCTACCCTTCCCTCCAAAACCAAGAAAGGAAAGCAAACAACAATGACAAGTGGAAATAATAAAACATCTAGAAAATATATCAGCTGTGACAATTAATGGCCTATTTGGCATCTCCTGGAGATGAAAGAACAAAAGATGAATGTCCAAGAGAACTTCTTTTTTCCTTGAGCAAAAGGTGCTTTAAAGAAGGCACAAATTAAATGCAGCAAAACCATAACCAGTTACAGAAGAATAGTATAAGCCACTTACAGGAACGAGGAATTTTTTTATTTCTTCCAAGGCATGACTCATACGAGAATACGCCTCCCCAGGTGGAGCAAACACTTCAATTAATACGTGAAGCTCATCACTCAAGTGCGCATATTTGGCTTCTCCACTTTTCCTTAGCTCTTCCTCCTATGAAAAAAGAGTGGGTTTTTTTTTTAGAACTGGGAAACTACTAATTTTGCGTTGATTTAGCATTTACAGAGAACATGACAAAAGGATATAATAGAAGCAGACTTCTAAACCCTTTGAGAAATAAAAGTCTAGTACAAGCCACTTAAAGATTTAAAAATCAATTTTGAGTGTTTGAATGATAAAACCAGCATAATTATCATCTACAACAGATTTTAATCAGCACAGTGAAAAAATGCTAAATACTGCAGAAGTGAGTACTGAAATATTAAATCCATAATGGAAAAGCTGCATTAATGTGCCTGAATCTTAGCTGTTCCCAAAAAAATAAAATAAAGATCCATTTAACCATTTCAGAGCACTTTAACAAATGGCATTGTTTATTAAGGTCTTTAAGTTATTTAATGAATATCTGTAGGCTGTACATTTTAGTACTGACAAAGGAAACTATGCCCTAGTACTTCTATTTGAGACATGAGGTCTAAGTTTCAGTCCTAGTTTGGACATATGGTACGTATGCTATCTAGTCTACATTGGTTAAGATGGTGATTTACCTCACTTAGATTTATCTTGATAATTTTTGGGTCCCAGTTTTCCAGCTATAAAATAAGCCTAAGAACCCTACTTTATTTTACGGTATGTTCTGAAACGTCAATCTGCTTTCGTATACAAGGCTTTGAGATAGTGAATGTAAATTGTAATACACATTCATAGTAGTTACCTCTGCATAAAAAGCAAAGATGTAAAATAGTGTTATCATGTTAATTGCATTAGCTATGATAACGTAATGAAAAATTTGTCATTACTATAGAAGATAGCAATAAGTAATGCTGACAATCTGATGACTTGAAAACACAGTTTTCAAAAATATTTTGAGAAAAGTAATTTTGAAAAAAATATGTATATATATCCAGTCTTTATAGATGGAAAACATAATCACAGAAAAAAAAAAAAGTAATTTGCTTAAAATTGGCTAAGAAGTTATAGTTTTTTAGCATATAGAGAAATAATACTTTATGATTATCAGATCTTCAGCTTTTCTAGGTGTTCAGATCTAGAGGCCTAGATCTGACTCCATGATAAGTCAATGTTTTGCAGGTGATGATAAAATCGTAGCCCAATAAATGCGATCCCTTATTTTACTTTAAAAAGTTGGAAATTGACAAAATTATTTTCAACTAAAATCTAAAAATTACGATAAGCAGCACAGATTGTAGAATATTTTTATCTTTACAGTTAAAGTATCTTTGGCATTTTAGCTTATCACTGAAATCTCACTGAAATGTCCATAAAAACCAGAGCATAATGTAACAGTCTATCATGAGATGTTACAATAATTTTCAGTTTTCTGGAAAAAAAAACATTTGATTGCAGCAAAAAAAAAAATTGACATTAAGTATTTCAACGGAACTAAGTTTTAGTTAGAAAGTGACATCCTAGTAATTGCTGAAAATTCATTTCATATTGTTTTTTTAAAATTCCTAAAAAAAAAATCAGAAAGCCCCAAAAGTTGTCTTCTTTCAGAAGCTGTATAGTGGTAACAGTGGCAACAACAGCAACAACGTTTCTCTTTTATTTTCTCCACAAACTTAGGAATTATTAAAACTCATCATTTTATAACCTTCAGCACATGCTTTCTGTCACTACTCAGCAGCCACTTCTATAGCTGTTAGAAACAGCAGGATAGGGCTGTGAGACCCTCAACATTTCTTTCTGAGGATATCTAATGATGTTTTTTCTTGTGGAATGTATGGGGTTAAAGACTGAATTTTCAGAGTACCTCTTCCCACAACAGAGTCAAATACCAGAAAAATGCTTCTTTTATTGCAAGTGTGTGTGCTGATAGAGAGAAACTTAAATCACTTCAGGAAAAATATGGAAGAGTAAGAACTCAGTCCATGTGAGCACTGTACCAAGCTTTGCTTCCCAAAGCCAGTGAATATGACTGAGCTTTTTAGGACTGAAATGTAGCCTTACACCAGACATCTAACAAGCAAAACAACAGACATAACTCACACTGTTGAGGAGACATCAATATGGAAGGTTACAGCTACTGGCAGATAATACAAGTGCAGTACGGATGAATGGGCTCTCCCAGGAGCATGTGAAGTTGGACGACACCTTCGTAAGTCTTCATTAGCAAGCAGCACAGCCCAACTGCACAGCAAAATGGTCAGTGCTGTGGACCCAGCATCCACACTACTTATATTTAGGATGACAGCACTACACCTTCTCTAGCACTTCAGTGTGTTTTGTTTCCTGCTAGTTGTAGCCTGGTCGCACAAACTGAGTTCCCATTAGAAATCAGAGAGCTTTCCTGAAGCCCAACTTTGGTTTAGTTTTGTAGGAGAGGAGTCTGGTTCATGTCCTGTGATCTTTGCTCACTGTAAGTAATGGCCTAGTCACTGGGAATGATCATGAGGCTCTTCTCTAAACTGCACTTCTGATTCAAACTAAAACACTAATGAATAAATACACCATGTAATACCGGTAACGACTAAGATGGATAATGAGACTTTCTAGCATCTGTTACATGAAGGCAAAATGAATGAGATTATCATAGATGTATCTTATATGGTGTTATTTATAAGGTTATCTGGTGCTGTTGGCCTTGCAAGACTCTCCACGGGTGAAGCTCTCTAATGCACCAGTCCAATTACCTGTCGACTTTGGCGTTCCTCACACAATTCTGCCTTAACCACCTGTGAGGTCTAGCTATGCTCCATGGTGCTGCCTGTAACTTTTGGCAGATTTTCATAGCTTTTTGTGTTCTATGATTTCCCACATCATGTACAGCAGCTTTCCAGACCCTGTTCAGCTTGCAGAGCCTTGGCCAGGGTCTACCCAGCAGCCAGTCATTCGCCCACAGCCCTAGCACAGGAATTGTAACTGCTTGAGCCTATTCGTGCAGACATGAACCAAATCACAGTGAAAGGCAATGTATATTGAAAGTCTGATGTATTCACTGCAGAGAACCACCCTGAAAACAATCAAAATGCAGTTAAATCTTAGGCACTGGATCTTAGGAAAAAAACCCCACAACAAACCTGGTACCTAATCAGTTCTGATTTATAAAATGAATGGAACAGATTCCCCGGGCTTCTGGATCAGTGATGGCAATCTCTCTTAATACTGACCCTTAGGATAATACTATGGTTCTTATTGACTGCATGGTGATGATATTTAACTCCACTGTGGGTTGAGCACAGCAGAGGAAACGCACACCACCTTCCAGAGACAACTGCCCTCTCATCCTGATTCTCTCCCACTCCCTTCTGTATGCCAACTCCCTTCATCTCTCTAGACTGACAGTACTATATTCCATATCCAAAGGCAGCTCCCCTCACAATATGTGGTTTAGGCTTCCTTCATCCTCATCTGCTGTTTTACAGCACAACTGTCACACGGTGCTGAAGTTCACCCGCCCTTAACCTGATGCATGGCTCCATAACACACTCCCTCATAAAAGATAACAGATATTTTGAAACACCTGCTGTGTTTTATAATTTCCAGTTGACCAAAGCAGGGAAAATGAATTATAAAACTCTACAGAAGAAATTCGAGGAGTACCGACCTCTGAAAAAGTGAAGTGTATGAGTGATAAGAACATAAAGTCCAGGAAAAATGATGAATTATCTCTGGATGAGAAAGCAGCCTTACCATTTTAAAACAATGTGTGCAGACAGAGAACTGATTTCTGTCTGTAACCCCAGCCAAAACGCTTGAATAGATCTACTGGAATGAACTTGAAAGAACAAATGGAGTTTGCATAGCAAACAAAATTACACAATCCAGACTGATGGATAGAAAGTGTGCTCATAAAATTGAAATAACAGAATATCCAAGAATAATAGAAGAGAAACCTGCAGCAGGAATTGTGTAGATCTCAGAGATAAATTTCATCAATACAATACATAGAACTTCCTATAATGTAACAATTACAGCTATGAAAAGAAACAATGGGTACTTGAAGAACAATATGAGAATTGCAAGAGATTCCTTATCTTGCAAGAATTTGCAAATAAAAGCATAGTGCAGAGACTAGACAAAGATGATAAACATAGCGCTGTTGCTACAGAGGCATTATTCATAAGATAATGGACAATGCTACAGAAGAAAATTAATGAGCATGCAGTTTGACAAATGCAAACCTATTAATTTTTAATCTGGACATAAAATCAAGATGTTGTCTGCAACACTGATTGTAGTAAAAGTAACAAGTGAACTATACGGTAACAAGTAAATTAGAACAGATATAATTTCTTGGTGGTACCTGTTTTGGGATTAAAAAGCTTTCAGGTCCTAGGTCCCACGAGTAGTGAAACAGAGAACCAAAAAAAAGAGGAACAATTTGAGAATGGATGAGGTGGAATGGGACAGTTCTCAGCAGAGTACAGAGCAAAGCTAAAGGAGTTTAGACATCCCTTGACTCTTGTTTTTTAAACCAGTTACTCTCACTCCAGCAGGAAGAATAAAGGAGATGGTGAGTACATGAGGTGAGCTCACACAGCAGAGTTAGGAGAGTGGGTGTACAACACCTGTAGTCAGCCACAGAGACTCGATAATGAAATACAGGCATGTAGAAAAAGCATTGCTTAAAATAGAGGAAATTTTTTGAGATACAGGTGATAATAATTATTTTTCTACATTTGATATGTCATTAAAATTCTTGTAGTTACTTTGGTGAAATGGAGCAGTACATTCAGTACTGCCTTGGGCAAACAGGCCCTTTAATTCAAGGCTGCTTTATTTCCTGAAGATTTTCATAATGAAATACACCACCACCTTAATGACGAAGAGGTCCTAAGCTGTACCTAGATCATGTTTTTGTTTAGACAGGTGAGAAGGAAAACAAAGTCAAACCAGAAGAATGTGATGATAACATAATCATTGAATCATTTTGAAAGAGCCCGAACACCTGGGGTGAATATTAGGTGAACAAAACACACATTCTGTGAAAGAAAATAAATGTTTAGGAGAAAGGTTAACACATTAAAGTGGTACATGCTGAAACTGAGGCTACAACCTGTGACCACCGTGACTAACAACTACTGATCTATGTACAAATTACCTGCCAGAAAACTGATAGACCAGAGATAGAGCTCACAAACCCACAAATGTTCCTACACTTGCACAAATCCAAGCAAAAGCTAAAGCAGCCTAAGTAAGAATCACCTGGTTGTTAGACAACTGCTGCTAGAACTAAACAAGCCAAAGACGTTCAATGGATATAACCAATGAATTGCAAGTTTGCAAAGCTAATGCAGAAATTAAAGATCCTCAAGAAATGCATAATTATCATACCTTAAGATGATCCTAAGAAGATTATGTTAATCTTAAAACTTATGATCACAACTAGGGACTGCTGCATTCAGGGTGCCTTCAGATTCAGGATTAATTTGCCTTAATTAATGAAAGCACAAAATGTCATATGTTTTTATTTATGAGAGACTAATTACCAATTTGTAGCAACCAAGTTACAAAGTAGGTTGTTCGAACTCCCACTAAGCTGTTACACTCTTACTATGGGCAAAAATATACCTTATATGAAGTAATTTTTTTTTTCTTAATAAAGTTGAAAAAGTCTAATCAAAGAATTATTAGTAGTCTAGTTCCATACTAACATTTGCAGCTCAAATTACACGCAGATAAAATGACATATACAAAAACTTTCTAGTGTCTGACCCTTTCCCTAGTGTTGTGCTCACCCTTCAACTGCCCTGGGGGTTAATGGCACCAGCTAGCGGCAGGGGGCATTGCTGTGAGTAGGCAGCACCTTGAGTCCTTTGCTGCAAGACGTGTAACACCGATGGTGATAATTTCTTCCTCTTCTCTCCAGGAAGCACTTGGGGTAATTTTTATGTTTGTGAATATGCTACAGGAATTGCTCTTTCTCCATCATTTTGCAACTCCATTCCCCATCCAAATTCATTATATATGGTAAGTTTTACATATGCCGTGTGCTTTTTCTCTGCTCTCTTTGTTACTCATAAAGTGATTTTACCCAGCTTCCAGTGTTGCACTCCTTTAATGATACCTTTGATACCAAGTCCCTGTTTACAGCCCTGTAGCCTTCTCTATCAACTCGCGCCTTTGCCTTCAAGGCCTCGACTTCCATCCCACCCCTGTACTTCTCTCTGCTGCAGGTTTATTCTTGGGGCAGAGCAGCACCCTCTACACAGAACAACATTGACTTATCGCTATCTATTAGTTACAAATATAGTAGAAATCTAGGCAAAAGCTAAAATAACATAGGTAAGAATCACTCGGCCATTAGACAACTGCTGCTAGAAGTAAGAGAGCTCAAAGGGAGGTGGGGGAAGACCAAGGCCAGCCCAGAGCAAGCCTGGCAGGTCCCAAGACCTGTGCTGTTGCCTCAGCACAAAGCCTGTGGCCTGTGACAAGCGACGGCAACGATGTATTTTGTGAGATACAGGGCTACAAGTATCATTGGAAAGAAAACATATTGCCTTTCCTGAACAGGTCTGAAAAATACTCCTGGGATACAGAGATTGTATTTTCAGCTACAAATGTCTAATTTTCGACCTAAATACACACCTGGATGAGACCTACTGCTTTCAGTGCACTCCCCAGTTCAATCAGCAGATTTCAACACTAAACACATGTCTATCACAGGGTTTAAAGAACAATCATTTGGGCTCTGCCACCATGTGAGCTGTGATTGCTAGAGCTACTGCTGAGTCTCTGCACAAAGTGACCAACACTAATTAGCACAAAACACATTTCCAAACCTCATCATCACTTTAGGATGGGCTCCTCACTATGATACAAGATTGACTTCAGCAAGGCTTTTGACACTGCCTCACAGAACATCCTCACAGGCAAACTTAGGAACTGTGGGTTCGATGTGTGGACAGTGAGGTGGATTGAGAACTGGCTGAATGGCAGAGCTCAGAGGGTTGTCATCAGCAGCACAGAGTCTGGCTGGAGGCCTGTGGCTAGTGGTGTTCCCCAGGGGTCAGTGCTGGGCTCAGTCTTGTTCAATATAAAATCAAAGAATCATAGAATGGTTTGAGTTGGAAGGGACCTTAAAGGTCATCTAGTCTCAACCCCCCTGACATGGGCAGGCATACTTTCCACTAGGTTGCTCAAAGCCCCATCCAGCCTGGCCTTGAACATTTCCAGGGAGGGGGCAGCCACAGCTTCTCTGGGAAACCTGTTCCAGTGCCTCATCATCCCCACAGTAAAAGATTTCTTCCTAATCTAAATCTCCCCTCTTTCACTTTGAAACCATTACCCCTTGTATCATGACACTCCCTGATCAAGTCCCTCTCCATCCTTCCTGTAGGCCCCCTTAAAGTACTGGAAGGCTGCTATAAGGTCTCCCTGGAGCCTTCTGTTCTCCAGGCTGAACAACTTCAACTCTCTCAGCCTGATAAACATATTCACCAACGACCTGGATGAAGCGATGGAGTGTGCCCTCAGCAAGTTTGCTGATGATACAAAACTGGGAGAAGCAGCTGACACACCAGAAGGCTGTGCTGTCATTCAGCAAGGCCTGGACAGGCTGAAGAGCTAGGTGGAGAGGAACCAGATGAGGTTCAATAAGGGCAAGTGTAGGGTCCTGCACCTGGGGAGGAATAACTCCATGCACCAGTATAGGCTGGGGGTTGAGCTGCTGGAGAGAAGCTCTGTGGAGAAGGATCTGGGAGTCCTGGTCAACAGCAAGATAACCATGTGCCAGCCATGTGCCCTTGTGGCCAAAAAGGCCAATGGGATCCTGGGGTGCATTAAGAAGAGTGTGGCCAGCAGGTCGAAGGAGCTTCTCCTTCCCCTCCACTCTGCCCTGGTGAGGCCACACCTGGAGTGCTGTGTCCAGTTCTGGCCTCCCCAGTTCAAGAGGGACAGGGAACTACCGGAGAGAGTCCAGCAGAGGGCTATGAAGACGATTAGGGGACTGGAGCATCTCCCCTACCAGGAGAGGCTGAGAGACCTGGGTCTGTTTAGCCTGGAGAAGAGAAAGCTGAGAGGGGACCTTATCAACACTTCTAAATATCTAAAGGGTGGGTGTCAAGAGGATGAGGCCAGAATCTTTTCACTGGTGCCCATAGACAGGACAAGGGTCAACGGGCACAAACTGGAGCACAGAAGTTCTGTCTGAACATGAGGAAACACTTTATATTGATGGTGACAGAGCATGGAACAGGCTGCCCAGAGAGGATGTGAAGTCTCCTTCCCTGGAGATATTCAAAACCCACCTGGACATGGTCCTCTACCTGCTTTAGCAGGGGGGTTGGACTAGATGATATCCAGAGGTCCCTTCCAACCCCTGCCATTCTGTGATTCTGTGATTTTGTTCAACTACACCAGGCTGCTGACAGTCAAGTGCCAAAGCAACACATTCAGAAGGATAAATACAGTTATTCAGTGATTTTTAAAAAGTAAGACTAGAGAGATTTTATAATGGCTGATGACACTGTAAGAACTTTAAGAGCTTACTGTGTCAAAAATAAGGCAATGAGCCTGTTGCAGAAGATAAAAAGATCCTCTGAGCAAAGCAAACATAGCTGTGTTTACACTGGTTAGAGGAAATTGTTATTTCTTTTCCTCTGCTGTTACTCTTACTTTCCAGAAATAATTTTACTAGTCCTGTTACATCTTTCTAGCTCTATTTATTACATTGTTTTTGGAGCCAAGTTATCTTGGTTTTATAAATTTTAATCCTTTTTTTTTTAGAGATAGAGAAGGTGAACGGTCACCTTAAAGTGATACAAATGTTACAGACACCAGAAAGCTCTATTAATGTTTTAGGTAATTCAACAAGCTAGCTGATAACAAATTATGAGACATCTTGAAAAGAAGGTTAACTGTATTTATGCTAAGAATTCCATACATAGACAATAATAGTAGGATATTTATTTATCTACAATTCTTATTATTCAGGAAACATTCATCTTGATATCTGTGAAGTATGAACAGTCTTCTCAAAAGCTGCTTAATAAAAAATAATATTTGCCATTTAAAATATACAACAGGAAAATTTAAATTAAGTATCAATATCTTCTTTCTTTTTCTTCTCTGTCATAAGTTCATTATTATTATTATTGGACCTATGAGAATGCAGCTTTTTTTCTGAGGAACAAATAGACAGATTATTTGTATCATAAGATTTGCAAAGGGCATCCTGTCTTTAGGTATAGGGACTTGTATGAAATGAAATGTTTTCAAGTTCTCAAGGTTCTGAAGGAATTCTTTTGCTATGCACTACTAAATGGAAACATAGGTCAACTCCAGTTGTATATTAGTCAAGTACTTTAAAGAGTTTCGTTTTGGTCACCTGAAAGAAATAGTTGAAGGAGTATTTCTACCATAGGGAAAATTCTGGAGGGAAAAATCCATGCCCAGGCTATTTTGTGTATAAGCAAAAAGAAAACCTTGTATTTCCAGAAGAGTCAGTCAGCACAAGGCTAATGTGTGCACTTACCTTTGACTATGAAGGAGACTAAAGCTTCACTTCAGGAATTCATTTATTTGTATATTTAAACCCCGTTTCACAATGAAAGCTCCAAGTACACACTTAAAGGTAACTACTTGCTTAATCACCCATTTGATGAAGGATGCTTCCCCAAATACTGGCCTAAAGAATAAATCCACTGATGCATGTAGGCATTGCTTTAGTGCCTAATTGCTATTGTTGGTGCCTAGATAAAGAGATTTTCAAGCCTTTCCAGATCTGTGTAACTTAGCTTATAGCTGCAAAATAAAAAAACACCCAGGATTTAGGCATGATTTTGATCCTAAACACTGGATTGTGGCTATCTAAATTCCTGTTCAGTTGCTTCCTATCCCTGAAATCTATAGAAGCCAGAGTTGCCCACAGTAACATTCCTCAGACACAGAAGTGTCTGACCAGCAGCGCCACAGTAGGGTGAAGGAGTTCTAAATCTGATAGTTATTTCAGGCTTAAGTTTCTTTGGGATTCATGAACTAGCGAGGGACTAAGATAGATGTTCTGAATATGCTCCCACTGAATAAAAAAGGAGCGCTGCTGCCCTTTTCCTTAATGAGGTAACAGGTGGAGCACTCATCAAGTCATGCATTACAAAAGTCAGGAAATAGGTGTTCATTTTTTGGAAGCTGCTAGATGAATCCCACAAGAACCATTTGGGGATGTGTTCCATTAAACTATTCATAAGTGATCCAGAAAACGAGTTGAACAGTAATAAAAATTCTCCAGTGATAAAAAACTGGCTCTATCTGTCCACATTATGAAAGAATCTAGATAACGTTATTCCAGGAGAAAGATCCTGGAGGCATTACATGCAGTTCTACAGAAAGAAGTTGTTCAGTGTCCAATATCAATTAAAAGGATATCTTATATTAGGTATTTTTAATAAAGGAAAAGAAATTAAACTGCAAAACCTGTACTACTCCCCCACCTTCAATACTCAAGACCATTCTGGCGCCCCAATTTAAAAAAGTACTAGAATCAAAAAAGATGGAGATGAAAAGCATGATTATGAGTACAGAAATATTTCCACATGAGAAGCTGAACACAGAAGTCTTGACAATCTTGATGTTCCTGCAGTTCAGGATGTCCTTAAACAACTAATTCTTGGAAGACCTCTAAACTTACACTAGTTCTTAGGTTATTACCCAAGATTTCAGTCCTGCAACTTGCAGGAGCTGTTGACTGAGCCCGTTCTTACACTATTCTGTCTCATTTGTAAACGTGAACACATGTAGTGGGGCATGAAGTGTTGTATACATACAGAATAAAACAACACACAAATCTAACATGTTTTTGTCCTATGATATCTGTAATTTCTTGCTGATCTTGAAAAATTTGCTGATGTGTGCAGTGTATCGTTTTTATTAAACAACACCTATAACATGGATGTGTACGCTTAAGGGCAGCTATGTGTCAAATACGGAACTCATTTCTAACAATGTTTCTCCCTAGGCCGTGTATTTTGTTTAAAAGATCCTGTTCCTAATTAGTATTCAAATGAGCTCAATGTAGTATTACAAGTGCTTCATCTAGAAAGCAAGGCAACACTTCAGTCACTGATTGCTCATTATAATCAGAGCTGAGAGAGTGCAGAGGAGAGAGATTTACAGCCACTTTCGGCTGCAAATTCAGGAATCAAGACTGCTGCAAGATGCACGGAGAATCAACTGCTGCCTTCACCTCCTCACCTCCTGCAGTGGCAGCCTCCTTTGACAGTCCCACACAGCAGGACTTTTTGAAGGATAAAGTTGTTGCATCTCTGTCCAACCCTTTGAAGTTCAGCTGGGAAGCCCGAGCAAGCAGAAGGTTTAAAAGCCAGAACTGATCATTCCATTTAACTCCTCATTGCTTTTTCTAGTGAGTCTCCACCATTGAGCAGGTTTCCACGTTAACACTTTGTACCCTGAAACGCAATGGTACCTGCGATGCAGGAAAGGTCCTTCCCTAAACACTTGAGATAAGTGAAGGGACTTCCCCCTGACTGCTGTATTGGCCTAGGCAGGGGAATGGGGATGGCTCAGTTTCCAGCAGTTTAAAGACCTGGTTGATAAACTGTATTATAGTTAATTTTCCTGCAGCTGGGCTGATTGCCAGTAATTATTTCCTAAAGCCTGTCCCTTGATTAACCACAGCATTGCAAACAAAAGCAGCAAACGGATTTGAGCATCCTACTGCCAAATATAGAAAGAGACCACTATCTAGTATATCCCCTTGATTCTCCTGCAGTGATGTGGAAACCACATCAGTGGAAGGAAGTCATGTTGGCAGAGACAAACTGAACTCCAGGGAATGAAGGAGGAAAAGGAAGTTCATAAATAATTAGCAGACACTGTATCTTTAATGGCATTTACAGAGACCAAAATGTTTCAATATCTGAAACGACTCAAAAAATTCACTATCTTCTGAAAAAGTATTTCAAATAATAGATAAACGAAATACCTGAAAAATCAACCAGTGTGTCAAACTCTTTTTCATAAAGATACTCTTTTTTTTGAGCTAGAAGTTTAATGTCTCACAAATGAGACATCTCTTCACACATGTGACCATCACACACGACTTCTTTGCAGGTTTCACACGCTTTTTCTTTCCTTGTAGGACTAGGTTTTGCATAATGACAAAGAACACAAACAGCCTTTTCAAAGGCAAAATTACTTTTTCCTCTACTATCCAGAAAAATCTAACTACCCACATCAGATTCATTTAGACAAATAAATTTTACTGAAAGTGTGAGTTCTTGGACTATTTCTCACAAAAGCGTCACAAGTAGTTAACAGATGAGTATGTTACAGCAATATAACATATCTCATGATTGTGCGTCTGGCAGATTTACTGAATGCAAATAAAACTGCTTGCAAATAGCTTCTCGGTCATCTCAGCTATGATGGCTATTTGCTCTGCAAAGATGGAAGAAAACATTTTCTAATCTTCTCATAATGAAAAACTGTAAGGATATTAGTCCAATACAAGCTGTAAATGAGTCTGACTAAAACCCCTGAATTTTCTAATGAGTAGTGATCATAGCAATTCTAATAGCTATTTACTAGAAGGCTCATTTTCACGAAATGTGTAGAGTAGTCTGACCATGGACAATTCCGGTAACATCCAGTTCCTTGGCTGTGCAGTCTAGACTTGACCTGAACTCTGAACCATGAGAGAGTGTCTTAAGAAGCTATCAGTCATAAAGGAAAAGTAAAGTAAGTCGAAATGAATTCTGACAAGTTGTTTATCTTATAATAACTTGATTGGGGGAGCGGGGGGATGGTAGTAGTGTTTTGTTGGGCTAACTTAGTCTGTGATTCCAACAGGAACTCCAGTGTTCCTCACTGCAAGTTTTTAGAATACATTATTTACCTGAGAAGAACAAAGATGTATCCTTACTGGAAGGCAGGCTGTCTCTTTTGGCAAGGTACACAAAAATCTTAGTATCACAGAGAAAGTAGCCTGGAGGATGGCAAGGGCTTTCCTCTGGGAAGTCCAACATTCAGAATTTCATGTTGTTCTTTGTACTGACCCAAAGGAAACATCAGGTATGCATTCACCTCAGTGGAGCTTACCCCTGGCTGAAGGGGTCGCTGGTACTAAACTGGCCTGCCCAAGATGTCAGTGACAGCAGACAGGGCATTTCCTCTAAAAGTTCACAGCATGCTGCTCCTGCTCCCCTCCCCAGAACTTCCTGTCTCCCACAAGCACTCTTATGGCATCCAAATCAGAACAGACTATCACAAACACATCAAACAAATATAAAATTGCAGGAGTAAAATAATTTAAAAATTCAGTTTAAAGCAGATCACTGTACTCCAGAAAAGGTTAAGTACCAGCAACTTCAAAGAGTCACCTAATTTTACTGCACTAAAAATTAATATTCATTTTGCACTTAAGTTTTATCATCCAGATCATCCTTGGCAATTTAAAGCACTCCTCCAACCCCCTTTATACTCTCAGATTTATGCAAGAAGACATAACCTTGTGCGCAGGCTTTGAGTGTTGCAAAATTTTCTTTACACGGTAGCTGTATCTCAGATAATCACAAAATATGCAGATTGCATTAATCAATTATAGTCAATTCTGCTTAATGTCACCATCAGTTTATCACAAAATTTCCTTCTATTAAAAGCTTTTTCCCAGGCAACATTGTAACCTGCCTCTGGCTGAAAATGAAGCATTGCATTTGTTTTCCAGTTCTTTAGTGCTTTAGCACCTGCGGTCTCCCTCGTTGCTCATTTTCAATACCAGTATAAATGAACGTAAAATAAAATTGAACAGCAGACCTGTTTACGACAGACTTTCTCCATAGCTTTGAGACAAAAGATGAGGGTATTTTTATTGTTGTATGAGCATCCTCAAATGTCCCAATTGATATTAAATGCTGAAAAAAAACACATTTATTTTCCTTTCTTCCCTTCCCTCCTAAATTGAAAAGAGGGTAAAATAAAAAATAAATCCTAAATCAGGAATATGTGCACCACAGAAACTCAGCACAGCTTTGGCTCCTAAATGACTTAGCAACTTGTACTACACTTTCCATCTGAATGTTGTTTGGGTTTTTTTTTCATTCAAAGTGCGCAAAGAACAAATTCTTTGAGGACATAACCACACTCCCCAGGCTGTGTTCAAGCCCAAATCTTTGATGATGTGCTGGATCTGAGACAAAGGTCCCTGTTTGAAAAGACAGCTACAAGATAGCTGAAGAATTATTTGAGCTTCCCAAGTAGGATTCATTTACCTTGACTTAGGTGTCCGGATGCTAGATATTTAAGCCTAACATAGTCATGTGGAGCTCTCAATGGAAAGAAACAGGCACTTTCACAGGGTGACTCATTTCAAGCTGAGGTTGGTGTTTGAGACGATTCAGGAGTTTAGGTGAATAAACCAATTTAAGGACCTAAATATCTTTTTGAATCTGCCGGAACCATGTTAATAAAGAAGTAATCAAAGTACAATTGGCAACTCTAAAAATGTAAAAAATAGGCCATACATCAATTGAGTTCTTTTATAAAAATTACTAACGTGAGGGGATAAAAAAGTACCGGAGCCATGTTAGACAAATTTAAAGACTGCTGGCATCATTTCTGAAACTGGCTGAAAGATTATAGACATCGTTTTGACTATTCTGCAAAAAGGTAACAGAACCAGCATGAATCTGAAACATTGTACATATCAATTTTCTCCTACAAACACATACTTGAGCATTAACTGTTTTTACTGGGCAAGCTGGATGAAAATTGCACTATTTTACAAGTGACCTAGATGTTACACTGATGGTGCCATGGAGAGCAATAAGGAAATGGAAACCTAAGCAATCAGGCAAGCACTGGTTGAGATGTTACTATTACCAACTTCAAACATATTTTTTCTGCTGTATGGTGTAATTTTTATTTCACTCAGAAACAGTTGGTGATTGCAAAAGCAACACTAGGCAACAGATTCTGGTATGATTTAAGAGAGATGATATATCTAATTACGAGACACTCCATTTGTTTTATTTTCATTTTACATAAGTTACTGAGGGGTTTGACAATGATGGAGTTTCCCAGCAGAAAAGCCACATGGTGTTCAGGCTTTGACCTTTCTCCTGGGATCTGTGGGAACGCTGCTGTGCAACAACAGATGATTAATTAAACCTCTCTCAGCTGTGGTTTACCAGTTATATACTCTCATCACCACTAAATCTGTCATGCAAGGACAGGTTCTGCCCCTCTGTAGTCTGAACAACAGCACAGTAGCCATCACGTTATATTACTGCAAGCACCTCAGATGCACAGAGCAGTCTGTAAAAGCCACTTGAGATGCCCCTCTCATAACCAGAGCATGATGTCTTTCCCATTAACATTGCTCCTCGATGCCCGGCCGTGATCAGGGACTGCTGCCCCCCTTGGCTCACTTGCCTCCAGGTCTTGTGCACTGTCCCTCTCTTGGTCCTTGCTACTTGCCCCTGGGGTTGTGAGGCCTCCTCCAGCGCCAGACTGCACCTCTGTTACCTTGGCATGTCCGTCCTCTCAGAGAGCACTCCACCAGATGGGGACTTAGCGTAACATGAATAACAGGAAAGAAAAATGCTTGCCTGCTTGCCTTCCTTTCTTCATTTATAGGGAAAGGTCTTATGTGTTTGTTTTTTTGTTTTGTTTTGTTTTGTTATTTAATTAAATGTTGCTATTAGCATGCTATTTCCCAGTAGCTCTCTGAATCCCATTTGCCAGAGGGTGCTTCTATGCTAGAAATGTTCAGCAGCAAAGAAGTCTTCTTGTGAACCACTTCTCGCTGCTGCTATTTCGGCAGACTGTGCTCACCAGTGCTCGCCTTTGCCAGCATTGCCTGCCTTTGTCTGCCCCTGCTGAGAGCGCCACACAGGCAGCAAGACTGGTAAGCACCCAGCGAGAAAGTCATGAGGGGCAACGGAACATCACTTCCCAGGGCACAGAGTCTTGGAGAGTCCACTGCCCACCACACCTCACGCCAGTTTTCAATCTTTCTGCCACCGTCTCCTCAGATACATGGAAGGTTACAAATGAGACGAACCACCACATTCGCCATAGAGACAGGGGATCTGAGTCTTCTGTGTCTGTGGAAATGCAGATTAGCAACTGTTGCAGCCTGCTGTGAAGAAAGAGAAATTAAATGCCACTTTTGGGTGGATAATACGTAAAATAAATGTAACGAGCCATCTTCATATAGTGCAGCAGTGACCTTGGACTATCTAAACAACAGCTTCAGACTGTTGGCTGAATTAAAACCACTGGTTTTCTACTTAGTTCTGTGCTGAGGAATTGCTCTTCTTCCATTTGTACAGTGAGAACTTATTTGACTAAGTGTTGCTACCATCTTCTAACACACAGGATGGTAAAAGACTTTGGACAATGAGTAGGAAAAAGAGGTTAATAAATTGAGGTTCCCCAAATTTCCTTTGCACAGAAATCAGAAGCAGCCATTTTCTCAGATTGTGTAGGTATCGAGAGGAATACAGTGTGCTTACTTGCAAAGTTCAGACTCTTTTTCCCTAAGTCAGCTCATGCAACTGAAATGCTTGCAATTTTGAGGAGGTCCAGAGTGCTTTCTTCTTGCTTACCTTATGAAGCCATGCTGGTAACAACAGCACAGAAAGATTTAAGAGGTTAAGAAACTGTGACTATAGAGTATGTATTTTATGAAATGAATGTAGAGCCAGATAACGCTATTGCTGTTTCTTTACAATATATCTCATGCTATTGCATAGCATGCTCCTGAGGGGAAAAAAAAAGAAAGCAGTAATTTTTAAAAAATGAGGCTGAGTTGGAAATAGTCCCAGCAGGGTGAAGGGGAGAAGCAGACAGGCTGCCTGCCAGACCCAGCCAGTACAACACAAGTTCAACAGTTGGGGCTCCCTGAGATTCTGCAGAGCCAAAGGAAGACTTTGGAGTACATGTTGATGTGATGGGTTGCTTTAGCTTCAAGCTTTATTTTAATATGTGAACATACAGGACTTAGGCAGATGTATTGCTACAAAGTGCTATGCACTAATCTTAAATCTGAAGGAGTTTGTCTTGTAACATCCCCCCCAATACACAAAATAGACTACTATAAAACCCAAACACTGTCAAAAAAACTAAAAGGATGGGTTTGAGCATCTTTTACTTCCAGGCCACAGCACAAAGGTCAGTGCAGAAACAATGTCCAAGATGAAATAAATCATCACATTTGCCAGCACATGAGGCCTGAGTCTGCTGAATAGTTTTGTAATCTATCTATGCCCCAACTTTTGAGCCAGCTACCCACTGTTTCTATCACTTTTGAAATCTAAGCACAGCATGCAAGTATTTTAATTCAGACTTGGTCTTCTGTACTGGGAAATCAAAACATTCTGGTTTTGGATTTGAAAACCTGCATCCCTAAGTTTGCAACAGTTTTTTGTCAACATTATGGTTGACAAATGGTTTATGTGCAGAAGTCTCCTTTAGCATTTCCAGTGTAATTCATTAATTACAATGTTCATCTAAATAGTGCAGGTTTTTTCTTGCCTATTTTCAGTAAACTGCTTTGTATTTTATTTCTCCTATTTCAAATCATTTCCTTCTACGCAGGTGGGTCAAACATATTTGTGAACACACACTTTGGGGAATCTTTTTAGCTGCTTCCCAAGGGGGTTCATAAAGAAACAGGTGACTTGGAAACAGAATCCTCCTGTTCCCTGCTCACAGAAATCCAGTTTTCATTTTCAGGAGAAAAAGAGATAGAGGGCTAGAAGGAAAGGGTACATGAAACAGTATGCAGTAACAAAAGTGGAAAATAATACCTTTCTCTTTTTTGGTACACTGTTTACTTAGGTTTGTATAGGCTACCTGAAGGCCTGTAAGATCTTCATTGCTGATTTTCTGCTACTAGTAGATTAGCAAAGGGATGTGACTGTGCTCTGTGTAATGGATAATGGTGGTTTTAGAGGACAGCACCAGATTTTCTCCTGTCTTTTTTTGTCTGTTGAGGAGATAACTGCAGCTACTTCACTGTTGCTTGATATGAGAATTAACTCTGTTCTGCTCCAGTTTCTGACAAATTGAAAACCATAAGACATTGATCAGGTGCAGCCATCAGGTTGTGCAATGCTGTTTTGCGGACAGTTGGCTGTTATCATACAGGCAGCTTGGTGTCTACAGAAGCAGCAAGGCAGAGCTTCTGTGGCAGCACTGGAGAGCTAGCTGGAGACCAAAACACTGTCAGACGTACACGTGCCATCAGTAGTACTGCCAACAAAACTTGGTAGAATACCTACAAGAATTGTTCAACAAAACACAGTCTGTGCTGGATACAGCTTACACTTGCCAGTCCCCGTATCTTACCAATGGCTATCAGACCTGGTAGGCATGCTCAACATCACTCATTTGGGTTACATGAGTAAACGTGTAATTACCACATTGACTTACGAGAGGTTAAAACCAGCAGACATACAAGAGTCCTGAACAGAAAATGGAACAATTCACTGTGTTTTCTTCCTGCAAACCAGCAGAGAATGCAGGACCCAGTACACATGTGGCTGGACCTAGAGGTCTGTTTGCCTCCCAGCAAAAGAAAACCAGAGGCAAAAGAGAAAGTAGTCATGTGAAAACATTCACAGGAGGAAGCCAAGAAAAATGTCCTGTTTGGAGGTAGGATCCTTAAAGGAAAAGCTTGGGTTTCTGAAAAGGAAATCTGCCTGTTTGCTATTTCCTATGATGTACAGGTAAGGGGGTGTGGCACAAATTATTTGTGAACAAACTGGAGAAATACTACTTATTTCTTCCTTTAAAAGGAGCAGAGAGGGGGGCCTGGTATTACTTAACCAAGGAGCACCGGTGACAAGGTCTAAAAGTACTGGTGCAAGGCTAGACATTAGAAGATGAGTTGAAAAAATACCCATGGAATATTGATAGAGTTACAGTCTCACTTCAAAATCATGGCTTTTACAAATTATTTTCTATTTGAATAAGCTTTCCTGCCCTTTGTAGTCTAGCATAATTCCACTGAATATGATGCCATAGATCTTCATAAATCTGTAACTGTATTTGACAGCTATACCCATACATTTGCCTTTGTGCTTTTTATCTGAAAAATAATGTTTTAAGCTCCTGTGTCATTACCGTTGTCATTACTTGAAAATGAAAGGCAAGGACACGATGAGCTGTGTTGAATGCCCAAGGTCTCAAAGAGCAGTTTGGGCTGCACCAGCTGGCTTCTGAAGGCACCTGAAATCACAAGGAATAAATAGAAACTTCTTCTCGAGTGACCAGAAGGCACAACTCATCCTCCCACAAGTCACCTTTTCACTTGGCTAAGGAGTACATGTTTAAATGGTGTACCCTGCCCACAGTCCTAGATGAACACACATACATCAGCTGAACGCCAGGAGCTGCATAGCTGCAATAAGCAGCAGACACTCCACGCTAATATGGTCTGCTGGGAGGTACATTAGCTCAGGCTCAGCACAGTTTTCATGTTTTACAATCAGAGTTCATTTTCACTAACTGAGCAGAGCTAGCATGCTGCTTTCTGGAAAAAAAAAAAAATCCCCGCAGCTACAATCAGTCTTCCTCTCTCTTATTTTGTCTTTCTCATGGCACTATTAGAGCAACTCTTCTTTCAGAGTGACCCAAAATAAGCAGAAAAAATCCTTTCCCCCCTTACTTTGCAAAGCTCCTCAAGCATATCCTTCTTCCAGTTCATGGGTATGTAAGTCTTCTAAAAACGCACAACCCTAAGTTTGTCCAACAAAGTCAAATCACATCCATACTTCCCAAAGTTCACTGTTCTTTTCATTCAGGGGGATACTTATTCATCCAGTGATAGTACAGCATCTAAATCTCAACTGGATACAAGTATCAGTTGTGAAACTCCACATCTGACATGACTTCAGATGTTTCAGTGTGCCCATCGTTACCTTCTGCCTGGCTTTAGGCAGAGAACCACGACCCATCCATTCCTATACTGACAACAGAAAAATACGAACAGATTAGGTTATCTTCATTTTCCTTTGGAGGTGTGTCCTGCCTTCTCCATTAATAATATATAAAACTCAGGCTCCTGAATTAAGAGCACCCAATCTCCCTGCTGTGACTGGATGACTGCTTTTCAAAAAATAAACCATGATATGCTCCTTAAAGGACACACTCTGAAAATGGACTTACATTACCGATGTAGCCTATCTGGGAGAAGAGAGTGAGATTAAGGGGCGAGAGGAAAGTGACCCCACTAGAACCATCCAGGCAATTGGCAACGGCTATTCAGTGGCTGTGAACTGGATATGAATTAGTAAAAACATTTAAGATAGTGACAAAAGAGTTACGCTTCAGGTTCTACTACAGCTTGAATTGCTTTCATTTTGAATATGCCACTTCTGCTAAGGTTTAACTAAATGAAAGAAAGATTTGTAAACCAAAAAGATCTAAATACAGTGGCAACAGGGAGAAATCACAAAGGCCAGAAGCAAAATGTGCTATATCCTCTGCATTATTCACTGACACAGCAGCTGCAGGGCTTGGGATCACAGTACTTAATGTAGTAATGCTCTCCTGGCCAGTCCCTGAAAGCATCTGCATACATGATCACAGGACTAAAAGGACTTACTCAGTGCTTTACTAGGCTTACGTAGATAATATGAGCACACTTTTTTCCTCACCCAAATCCTTCTTTTCCTTTTCACAGACGTTGCATCTCTGAAAGCATTTCTACAAAATGAATCCAACACAACAGTAAAACTGCAAGTGGCCTCAGAAAATATAAATGGCAACACTCAAGTCTGGAAAAGATACATAATATTTAACTAGATATACTGAATTAAATTTATAGCTTAGAAATAATGGAACTCCCACAAACATTGCACATTATTAAATGTAGTGTTTTCTATTTTATTCTGAATTTTTAAATATCTATTACTGTGCTCCATGTAAAATATATTGTATTGAAAAATTAACGTTTTTATTTAGGTTCTCTTTTGTAATTTTGCTGGCACCAGCACTTAGTCTTTCCCTCACATCCTTGGAAAACGTTGTGTGTTTAAGTGTTGGTATAATCTGGCTTTTTGATCCTAAACCAAGCAATAAATGAAATGAGTTGTTCGTTGGACTCTTTATAGTGAACTCTGTTTGCTACAAAGCAAGGCATGTTGAACAAAAATCATTCCTTGAAAACAGCTACTGCAGCCAATGCAGCATGGATGAGCTTAGGGTTCAAGCTGGAGTAAGTACAAAGACAAATGGTTAGGATGTTCAGAGGTACTATGTTTCAGGAGACGAAATTAAAATAGCTTGGGCTTTTTTGTTAGCCAAAGCCAAGACTTAGAAAGGATATATGTTCTACCTAGGGAAAAAAAAAAGAAAAAGAAAAAGAAAAAAAAATTGAGGAAGGAATACAAAATCGAAGGATTATATTTCTAAATACCAGAGACTATTTTTGTCTGGAGAAAGCCTTCAGATGCCACTAATGGGAGCAAAACTCTTACAATGAGTTTAATCAGGTCATTAAAATGGCCATGTAATATGATTACAGACAGAGCAGGAGCAGCAAGTCCTCTTCTACAGCAGGGAAGTACGATCTTCTGACACAGAGTTGTTATGCTTAGTCTTAACTTCATTCTTCTTTGGGCTAGCACTTCAGCATTAAACATATGCTGAAGCTTCACTGATTTCCTGGAACATTTACAATCTCTGTTGCCTACCAGGACAGTCAGTCAGAGGGTATTTGGAGCTCCAGGCTAAGGTATGAGATAGCTGCTGTACCCTTTTCTGTAGAAGCAGTGTATTGCCAGAGTGCTAGTACGTTACTTGATCATTGTTACTGACACGTCAACTGCTTAAATATGAAATGCTTTTGTTAGGAGAAAAATAAGGGCCAGACATACTGAATTGTTTTGCATTTTTCCAAAATATTTCTATTTTTATTTGCTCCTCTATTTGTATTTTGTCCAAAATACAAGAAACATATATATTGCTAAATTTCTTTTTATGATGCAATCCCCTATCAGCTCGAAGAAAAGAGCAAAATGGATGGTACTGCAGCAATACTATTGAGACACATACAATGGAGTAAAATGGAGAATGAGAAACTCTAGAAGAACCTTATGATTGATGCATATAATTTTTACATTTAATGTTAATACTAGAATCAAATTCTCTCTAAGTACTTCTTCAAAGCATACGTAACATGCACACACAGGTACAACTATGTAATTAATTTGCACTATATTCATTATATGACTACCACATGCCTGGGTGTCCTTGGTCACCATCTCCTCCTCCTGTGACTGAATCCTTCTTGCCCAGG
Organism: Leptosomus discolor; assembly: GCF_034619465.1. Taxonomy (NCBI): domain Eukaryota; kingdom Metazoa; phylum Chordata; class Aves; order Leptosomiformes; family Leptosomidae; genus Leptosomus; species Leptosomus discolor. The sequence goes on along the minus strand of NC_141392.1, from coordinate 98,808,897 downwards.
ACTTTTACCAGGCCAGCTTCCCAGTGGTGCCAAACGGGATGCCTGCTGTTTGAAAGACTGTGCAGATCAACCTCATGGTGCATCCAGAACAAAACTGAGTTCATCATAAAGGACTGACATTGCTCAGCTCATGGCCAGTGTATGCCTGAGCAGCACACCCCACCCTGCGCCAGAGCACAGTGGTTCACTCTCTTTACCCCTATCAGTGACCAGAGATGTGCTGTGAATTAAAGCATGCCCTGATGACCAAACCACTGTGCATGTGCTGTACAGCTTATTCTCACATCTGGCTCCCAATGAATCTGTAAAGCCTATGCACTGAACATAAAGTGCATTAACAGGCATTTCAACAGATTATGCACATGCTGACTAGCGCTTTGCTGAAATGTGATTTTGCACCAACTATTTTGCTACTGAATTTTTCAAATGTCCATCGTGGTTTTCCGTGTTCCTAGTTAGGCAAAGCTGATGGCTTTCTGGCATTAAAGAATGACTCTTTCAATTAGAAGACCACAGTAATTACTATACTATCAAATTGAACTGTAATACTCCTATTTTATGTAGCATGCCAGTATGTATGAAATAAAAATGAGCTAAGCAACTATAAGCCCACTTCTGTAACCTGCAAACTTAATCAAGGTCATTGTCCTTCATAACCATCTAGACCAACAAAACTCCCTGGTAGGAATAAGGATACAGTATGACAGCTAAAACCAGAGTGTTTGCTTCTTTTGCAGAAGGGAGTGGCAACAAGTTTATTATTAGATCTACGTTGGATACACTTCTCTATTTCCAACATGAAACAAAAATCCTTTGATGCTACCCTCCAGCAACAGCAAACCACGACACCTCTGGTTTCGATTCAGCTGAGCCTCACCCTTCGGAACGCTCCCTCCCAGCCAAGGGGATCCTGCTGAGACACCCGCTCCAGGGCTAGGACAGCTCTCCATCTCCTGACCAAGAACATAGGAGCTGATGAGTTTGCTATGGTGTTTTTCCTGATTAGTTTTCATCAGGTTTCTAATCCCAAAGGGATAATACTAAATTGTGTGGAAGGAAAATGAGGGGTATGGAGGGTAATTTTATGTCTGCATATTTATGAAGAAAATTTGAAGCGTTTAATTAATATCAAAGCTAAACATTTTCCTTGCACTTGCCATTTTAAGGTTTCCTTCTTTAGGAATACTCTACTGTTCTTCCTACCTGGTTCTGTAACACTGGCAGGAATTGGTACAAGCAACTGTACTTCTTTGGAAGAAACAATTTGGATTGGAAGTTTCCAAGTTTGCAGAACCGCAAGGAGATGTAATCATCCATTTATGTTTCACTGTTTTTAACAAAGGGTTCTTTCAACTTGGAGCAGAGAAGCAACAATTCCACAACTTGCTAGCAAAACCAGTAAACTGCAAAATATCCAAGAAAATATTGCATTTTTGCAGAATGACACTTTTAAGAAATATCTGTGCACTACCTTGGAATACAGATATTAAGTTCAATTTCAGCAACAAAAAAACAAGTCAGTAGGGCCCTATAATTGAAACCTCTGTAAGAATCATCTTAACCAAAACACATTTTTAATAATTACAGACAGAATACCAGGGGAAAAAAAAAAAGCAGGAGAACATTTTGAACTAGAATACTTAATGCAGCTATTAATTACATTTAATAGTAAACAACTTAGTGAGAAAAGAAGCATTAATACCCTCTCTTAATTTTTAAAATTAACACTGCTTGCAGTTAGAGGCAGTACTAATATAAATGCAAAGACAATTTATTTCATAACCCACATTAACATTGTTTAAATGGCGTTAAGTCAGCATCTCACAAAATGTCTTGAACAAATAATAGGATCACAGCGCTGCAGTACACTCTGCTGTAATGTACAATAAAGTACATCGCTATGCATCACTGCAAGCCTCCAGCATACACCAACAATATAACCTGAGTAACAAAACCAATCAAGATCTTTCTCTTCTGAAAGTAACTTAAAACAAAATCTGTGAAAAATATAGCAATATGGATGGGAACACTCACTATTTATCCTTTTCTGTTCTGATGCAGCTCAGAGCTCTCATTTGGATTAAATGCACTGGCTGCTGCACTACAAATGGCCTCATCAATGTGGACTCTAATGAATATGTACAGCCTTCAATGGACAAGCATCCCTTTGAAGTCCATAGGATGACTTGTAGTTTATAAAGTATATCAAATCATCTCCCACAAGAAAAAAGAAACAGGGTAATTCCTAGCTACTTTGTTACTGAGATTCAGAAATTCCTCAGTAACCACAGTAGAGATGAAAAACAAAACAGGCCATAGGACTCGCTGTATGGCACAAATTTAACCCTGTCCACTTCCATCTTTCTGCACACAGCCTTCTGTCAGGAGAATTACTTTCTCTCAAATATCACTAGTTCTCTATATTAGCTGTAAAAATTCATCATACTGGAACAAAGCATGCAGGTGACAATAGTGTGTAGAAGATTAATAGAGATGACAGGCTACCAACCTTAGGGGAAAGAAAATTGCTGTTGTACAGTCTGTTTTTTGTTGAAAGGTAATGGGAAAATTTTCTGCCTGTATGTGGAGAAATAAAACATAGGTACTCCTTAAAAGCACGCACTGCCTAAGAAAATGCTGTGTGGCACATAATGCTTACACATTTCATCTTCCAACAAAGCAAAATGAATTGGAGCACTGCTCCAGGTGAGATTGCCTCCAGTAAGGACCCATCCCCATCTCAGGCGAGCTTTCAGGTTTTGTTGGGGATGGTCTGAGAACTGTCTGTGGGGTGAAAGACAGCAGGAAGAGTGGCGAACAGCAGACTAGGAAAGCACCAGAAACAGAGAGTAAGAAGGAATAACTGAGATCATTTTTCATCACAGAGTTATTTTCTATATAGCAAAGCATTGAGGAGGTGCTACAATACTGACTGCTTTCCAACAGACCACAATTATTCTTTAGGTTACGTGCATTAGGGTGATGCATGCTTGCTTCCTTCAAAAAGCGTCTCCTGCAAAATAGTTTAATAGTAAAAGTATATATGGTTTGCTTAAGAAAATCTGCATTTCGTAATGAAAACATGTAGGTTTCTCCATACTGGTGTAGAACCTGGGTAGTACTGGGTACGGCCTGGCTAAGGGACTCTTTTTTTTTTCTAGAGGTTATTAGAAGAAAAGGCTATTATTGACAGCTTATTTGAAAGGTAAAAACAGTTCATAAAATGGCTGAATGCAGCCCAAACCTCTGCACTCAAAATTATTGAAATACAGTAATCCTGAATAGGTCAGTTATTGATCCTGTAACAATTAGTCATGCATTCAATTATAACTTCTTTTCGGACTCTTTCCTTCTGAACCCATAGGAAGCTTTGCTCAGGGCCAGGCACAGACACCAGCACAGCCGACAGAGCCCACCAGCTCCAGCTGGAGGCCTGGCAACAAAGTCGCTGCCTGCTCTGAGGAGGCAGAAGGAGCTGCCTGCAGCTGCAAGGGATGGACAACTGCCCACTCAAACTACTCTGTGTGGTATCTTTACTCCTGCACTAAGCTGTAGAGTCCTTTGGAGAGAAAAACTGGAAGGGGTGCTTAGGAAAATAAGCACTAGTATGACCACAGTATTACCCACTATAGCATCAGTCCTCTGTGGACTTTAAAAACCCTCCATAGACCACTTCTGCCCTTCATTCTTCTTCTCATCCAGTTGCAACTGAATTGTGCCTTGGAGTCATGGAAGGGAAGTGCCACTGAGGGGAAGTCCCATGGGCTTTGCACAACTGCTGTGTCCTTAAGTGCTGGATATCTCAAAATCCTCCCTGTGAATTGGATGTGAGAGGAGACAGTCCAACTCCTCTCCCCTCCCCTCTCCTCCCCTCCCCTCCCCTCCCCTCCTCTCCTCTCCTCTCCACTCCTCTCCTCTCCTTTAGGAAAGTTTGCAAAGACACGGCATGCCAAAATGCTTCCAATATAAATACTCGATATCATGGCATGAAACTTCTCCTCAGACAGAAATACATCTAAGGGTATACCAACAGACATTAAAAATCTTTTTCCCCACCTCCTGTTTAGAGGGAATGGTAAAAATCAGTAAGGACAATTACTCAGATGAATACTCTGACTTACTGGAAAAACATATTGATTTTATCCATATCACCCAGGCTGGAAAGATACTATACTGTCTGATGCATGCTTGAGGAGAAGAATTGTTCAAAACTAAAGCAAGCCGAAAAATGTTTAATTCACAAGAATGGTTTATCAGCTACGCTCCCGAGCAAGTGTCATGAAGATTTTCCTGACTACAGCACTGCTGGTTACGATATCCTTTGATAGCTCTTTCCCGGTATTCCATTTAGGCAGAAATACATGAATTAAGCATTTTATAACAACTTAGAAGTTTCTAGAATGAATGTGTGTGGCCAGGAACCAGTGTGTGCTTTCTGTCTATTGAGAAACCAAAACTCAAAATATGGAAAAGCTTATCAGTGGGACAGGCCCAGGTAAGAAGACAACACTTCTGACTCTGCTTTGATGTTTATTTGTATACCCTGGTTTTGTGAAACGGTGGCTCATACCCACTGAATTACATGACTTCAAGTCATCATCTGTCCCTTCATCTTTCCAGGATTTCCAGAATTTCACAGTGTGATTTTATGCACTGCAGACTGGTTGGGAGGCTGCAGGCCACTGTTGGACTGGCTGTCCCTTCCTCACGAAGCAAGGTAGTGCCATTCTTTACCTCTTTCCTGAAGCACTAAATTGTTGGAGGAAAATATGGATTCCCATGTGGAATATTAGGCTTTAAAAGACAATTTTATATGCATTGACTTCCTCAGTGAAAGTTCAAACTTCGTGAATCATGTGGAGCCACCTCTTCTCACACGTGCTTTGGAAGACAGCCTCCCTGGGCCAGGGAGAGAAGAGACAGCAGGACAATGATGCAGGGCTGCTGCTAATCCCATGACTGCAGTGTCTGCTTTAATTGACATCATGCTTACCAATGCTGGGTTTTGTTAATGAGAATACTTTGTGCATGCGAAAAAACATTGAGCCGTGCTTCGTAACATTGGCTGTGTTATCCACAGCACCCTCTTTATGGGGCTTACTCTGGAAATCAAGACTGATAGCTTGTGAGAACTTGCACCATGCCAGCTCTTCAAAGCCCCAGGCTGCCAAAGCCCAGCGATTAGAGAAGAGAAAAGGGCTTTCAAGCACAACAAGAAAGGACACAGCAAGTAAGACAACTGTGTGCACAGCAGCAATGCTGGTGGCCTGAAATTAATACTACTGAATATTTGGCAAAATGTTTAGGAGATGCAGAAGTTCAGTCTAGCAGCAAAACTGGGGACTGAAAACAGTGAGAAACTGCAGAACCAGATATTAAAGCGCAGAGCACACTGTTTAAACATCCACACATGATGAAACTGGCATTCATAGTAGATATCAGAGGTACAAGAAGGACTTAGAAATTCCATATTACATTACAGCTAAACTACTTCTAAGTCAGAACATTATATGGAACAAAGGTATGCTCAGGGAAGAGTGACCAGGCGAAAAATAAAATCTATTCAGAAGAATTTCAGAAGAATTTAAGAAATTAGGAGTAGTCACAGGAGTAACATTAACCCCCTCAATTTTGAAAAAATACTTCATCCACAGCCATACCTATATGCTAAAACCCATATTACACACAGGACATGTAATTATCCACGCAGTACAAACATGTAACATAGAGCGCGCATAGAGCGATATGTGAAGTTTCACAAACATAAAGGGTGGGAGACAAGTGTGTGCTAAGGTCCAAATTCACAGTATAGGGCAGGTGAGATAGCCTGGGTTACTTTAAAAGGCACTAGACACCCATCTTTAAGCAAATCCATACACAAGACTGTCTGGAGAGCAATACAGCTTGTTTTAACTAAGACATCTGGATTTAGTGAGATGAATAGATCATTGTACCCCAGTGACTGTGCTCATCAAATCTCCATCTAATCCAACACAAGTTTACACACTTCGTTTCCATGTTGCCATCTACATTGATGCATCTGAATCAGGAGCTGTATTCACCCACAGCATGAGTTTAGATTAAATGGCCAAACTTTTGTGTGGTCAGTGGCAGTGAGGAAGATGGAGTGGTGAAAGCAGAGGAGGAACCTGGTATAAAAACCACTGCCAAGGCTTTAACAGCCTTCGCAGGTAGAAGGATGTTTATTTTTTCCCAAATTATACACTATTCAATCTTTAATATTCTTTTTCTTGGATGAAATCCACATGCATTTGCTAGCTTTGTTATATCGGAGGACACATTTAATGTTTTGTTTTAATGTATGTTCTCTGTTGTACCATGTCAGAGATAACACTGTGTCTATATTAATTAACTTATTGCTTTTTACTGTAGCTATATATGTTCATTATCATACTACTTCTTTCAGAAGTTTACCTTTCATGAATGATGTTATTAAGAGGCTGACTATATTCCATTTTAGGAACACTTTTGGTTTCAGAGTTTACATATGAATTCAAAAGACAATTACAGGCTGTTCTGCAGAATATTTTACACAATATTGCAATCTGTATATCCTCTAGAAAAGCATCATTTCAATGTGTATTTCAGCATTGTCTTTATATTATGTTGCACAAAATACTTGGTAGTGTCACTTTTACAAAAGCTGCTTGCTAAGTCCTTCTTACTTCTGTCAAAACCAAATTGAAATGCAGTAATTAAAGACTGTTCACCTGAACCGATAGTCTGTCAGAAATACTTGTATGAAATGCCTAAACAGAATGCTTCAACCACTTTTGAAATTATATACATATTCATAAGATTTTGGAACAACAGTAAATTAAGGGCCAGTGAAACAATTAGGAATAGAGAGACAATAAGAACATATTTCATTGTGCAAGACAGTGAAAGTTTAAAAAGATATAATAATAAAATATAACTATGTAATAACCACAACATGAGATTTATTATGTTCTTTTACATGAACATAACCAGTAACAGCCAAGTATACTATTTTTTATTTTTAGATGAAAATTCAGAAAACTATCAACAGCAATCTAATATTTAGGAACTACTGTTCTTACTCATCTTGGTAACTTTGATCTTAACATCCGATTAAGGTAAGAAAAAATTTCCTTTTTTTTTTTTGTTTTTTTTGGTACAAATCCTACATCTTTCTCAGGCTCAATAAAGACATTTTCTCCAATGACGACATTATAGCCTGTCAAAAATTCATCCCCCCAAACCATTTAATGAGATTTCAGTATGCATATGAATATATTAAAAGCTATGTAACAAGACAAAGGAGTGCAAAAATATTCTGGAAATCATCATAATATAATTATGTAAGAATCACATCCAAAACTGGAAGCTATACTACTGATTTTTTTCAGACACAAAATCTGAGACAACAGAGATTTCCCACATCAGCATCTATTTGACCAGTAACAGCAGAATACAAACGAGTGACGTTTGAGATTTTCTTCTACTCAACCACATCCAAAGTTACTCAAGAAGCTACCCGGTGATACCTAGACTTTATTTAAATATGGGCTCGAATTCAAACTCAGGTCCAGCATATACCTCTGAAGTCTTTGGAGCTTAAGAAGGTGAAAACTTTATGCTCTTATGATCCTCTAGGATAGACATAAACATCCAGGCTTGATGTTGCAAGCCCAGATATCTCTACGCCTGCTCAAATTCAGTATGCATTTATATCATAGAATCACAGAATCATAGAGTGGTTTGGGCTGGAAGGGACCTTAAAGATCATCTAGTTCCAACCCCTCTGCCATGGGCAGGGACACCTTCCACCAGACCAGGTCGCTCAAAGCCCCAACCACCCTGGCCTTGAACACTGCCAGGGAGGGGGCAGCCACAGCTTCTCTGGCAACCTGTTCCAGTGTCTCACCACCCTCACAGGAAAGAATTTCTTCCTTGTATCTAATCTAAATCTACCCTCTTTCAGTTTGAGACCATTACCCCTTCTCCTATCACCGCACTCCCTGATCAAGAGTCCCTTCCCGCCTTCCCTGTAGGCCCCCTTTAGGTACTGACAGGCCGCTATAAGGTCTCCCCAGAGCCTTCTCTTCTCCAGGCTGAACAACCCCAAATCCCTCAGCCTGTCCTCATAGGAGTGGTGCTCCAGCTCTCTAAACATTTTTGTGCCCTTCTTGTGCTGGAGGACCCAGAGCTGAATGCAGTACTCCAGGAGAGTGGAGTAGAGGGGGAGAATCACCTCCCTTGGCCTCCTGGCCATGCTTCTTGTTATGTAGCCCAGGGTATGGTCGGTTTTCTGGGCTGCAAGTGTACACAGCTAGCTCATGTTCAATTTTTCAGAATGTATTTCACTATACCCTGCAGTGATATCATATATTCACCGCCAGGCCAAAGAAGCAGTCGAGCTCATTCTTATGAAAATTTGATGTTGTGTACATTGAAGCAGTATTCACACCACCCAACTTCAGGCATGGACAGTAGCTAGCTAAATGAGAAGACTGATGTCCCCTGGGCTATAGCCAGCGAAGACTCATAGCCACTCCTGGACGATGGAACAATGCTGGAGATCACCTGTGGTGACATGAATAGTAAGGCATGGAACAAGGTAAAGTTTCCCCTGCTTTTACATCCAAGCTTTCTCAAACTTCAGAAACATGTGTGTCCTTTGACTTCTGCAGAATTTAGTGACTTTAAGTCAGGCACATACCAGGGACGGTCTGTACAGGTACAGAAAGAATAAACATCTAAAGAGTTAGAAATTGTCCAGACTTGTCCAGACTTGTCCAGACCCCCCTGAACTAAGAACAGAATGATTAATAGGACAGAAACAAAATCCTATATTAAAAAAAACCCCAACAAACACATGTAAATAACTACAAGCAGCTCAAAGATCCAACTAATGACTACTGCAATACAGACACCAAAGACATCTAAAGAAAGAAGAAAAGAATAAACAATATAAAAGTATCACTTTATGTGTAGTCTCAGCATTTTCGTTTTTATCCCCTGAGATGCCAAAAGCTGACAGGATAATTTCTAACATTTCAAATCACTCAGATACATTCCTATCAGTCCAGCAGCACATTCATCTTCTTAATGACACTCAACTCTGACCTATTCAACATATAATGAATGACTTTTCTATATTTAAATTTAAATTGAGAGCATACATCACGAATCATTCACAGAAACAAAGGAACAAACTATCACACATATATCATGGTGTATGGAAGAAGTCCCAGTTTTTCATGCCCCATAATATTTGAGTCTTAAAGCAATGACACTTCCTTGAAGTCATAAACCCTTTTCTTTAACTTACAGAAAATGAAAGAAATAAATCAAACTCAAGATACAGAAACTTGTTAGACTGTTATGACCTGTCAGAGCTTTGTTGCAACTCTTTTCTATACATATTCTTAGATTTTCTTTCTAGTATCAGGAATCTCTTCTAATATTTGCCTGCAATATCCCTGTCATACTTTCAGTCCCATACATATGATCTGTTCCAAAGACATAAAAGACACTTTTTTTCCTAATGACATTTCTTGATACAATGCAAGAAGAAATCTTTGCACAAATAGCTTAGCAAAATTTAATTAGGCATGCTGAATGGAAAAGCATAACATACACTTCTATGCTAGCTAATGTACTATGAAGTGACATTTGATCTTGTACTTCATGGTATAAGGTGATAACCTACACGTGATAGAAAGGAATTCCATCTGCAATCATATTAGTTTTTTACAATTATCTAAGAATATTAATTGCCCCTATTTCTCCCCTCATAATTTTCTAAAACACTAAAATACTATTTTCAGAGCCAGGCAACAACACCAGATGAGTCAATAATTCGACATAGTACGGCAACTCCTAGATTTCAGTGCTGTACTACCTTCTACAAATAGTATAATACAAAATGTGAAAAGTTGCCCTTATTCTCTATAATACGAGCAAATTTTATAGTTGAGACATTGAGAATACCAGTTTGGAAACAAAAGTCCATACAACAAATAACATGGTCTATGACCTATCATAAGTCCTTTCTCACTGAAGCCCACATGAAAATGTAACTAAGTTTACATAGAACGGTTTATTGCTGCATTCTGAAGCTACATACGTAAAATCCTTTCATCTATTTATGACTCTAGACTAACACCTTCATGAACAGATTGCCAGGATACATTTGAAATAAATTTCTGTATATGTATTAGGCAAAAGTTCCATATAGTCCTGGTGACAAACAACATCTTATTCACTATACTTGAACTACTCAATATGAGCTCCCAGTCATGTGTGAAGAATTTAAAACTATTTGTGAATAGATTTTGGAATCTTATTTATAAACTATTCTAGCAATTCTCAATACTGATACATTTCATTGAATGTAAACATTTTAATTAAATTGTGAATTTGCATTAAAATTATTGTATCTGAACATGTCTCTATAGACAATAATACATACTGTATATTTGGTAGACTAAGCAGGAAAAGTAATAAATAGTAAACCCCAAAGAAAAAAAAAAGTAGCAGTTATCCTATGTGAACCTCATTAAAACCCCCACAATTTATATGTTAATTCTCTACATTATTTTAAATTTGATGCAAAATATACAGTAGTAATGTTTCACCTAAATACTTCAAAATAAGAAGCCAGCAATATTATAACAAGTGTTATTCCAATGAATATGGCCACCACCATAAAGTCAAAAGCACTGCATAGGAAAAGTATTTTGGAACCACAGATTCCTCACTATATATGTGGTATGTTAAGCAAATTTGTGGGTATCCTTCCAATGGCACCAATGTTTCTAGCTCCATTATCAAACAAAAATTGAAAAAGATAGGAGTGTGTTAATGAGAATTTTAATTTTACTTCCACATGCAGAAATTTGTATTAGTTGCAGTTTTCTTCAACACCTCAAAAAGCTACTTTGAATTTCTTCCACACTTATATGTATAATATACTCTGAAGGTACATTAAATCTCCTTCATGTTGCACATTATCTATGGATAATAAGTTGAGTGCTCCAGCCAGCTGAGATCTGCAAACCCCTTAATATTTTCACTACAACTCATAGAACAATTGAAGTTACAAAGAACAGCTAGGCTGGCATTTGAGGTAGCTGGTTTTGTATTCTTAAAAAATTTTGGAATGTGTACTTAATCATATGACATTATATATTAATCATATTCATTAAATGTTCTTCTGTTTCAATACATGTTCTTCAATTCTGTTGGAATTGTTTAATGAATTCAGAACAGACTGTTGCTCTCAATCTGTCCTACCTCCTTTCTGAGTCACACTGTGGGTTTTTTGTTTGTTTGTATAGGGTTTTGGTTTATTTGTTCGCTTTTTAATTTCGGTCAAAGTTTACAGTAGGGTATGTGTCCTCTAGAGTGAAAGGACAGTTTGCAAGTTGTGCTTCATACACATATTTGGACTGAAACATCAATTAAATACTTTCTATGAATTCAGACTTCAACACAGGAGGAGTCTTACGTTCTCAAGCTGTACGGATATAACAAATATGTAAGGAATACATACAGGTGGATGAAATTAACAAAATTCCCGTCCACACAAGAAAACGTAAAAGCTGAATGACTAGTTCTGCCCTAACAACCTGATGAAAAGTGGATTCTCAAGAGAAAAGTTTTGACATACATATTCCTCTTGTATTTCTAGAACTTCGAACAGAATTGTCTTCCTCAAAGCGAAACAGGAATTTGGAATAGTCTCACTCACTCAGTGACTGTGGGATCAGGAACAGTCAGTATTCATCTCATGTACTTCTAGCTCCCCAAAAGTCAGGTGTGGAGCCTAAACTAGTTGTGAGATTCATCTCATGTATCTAGGAGATGTATACATCCAAAGAGTGAACAGACTGTCTCATGGAGGTGGCTGACACTCGCTATACAGAGGGCCTACGGAATAACTTGCATTAGAGAGCTAAAGGAGGAATCTCTTTCCCCATCTATATTCTGTGATGTTCAGAAGAAAGAGTTCACAAGTGACAATTTATCCATCTTTTTGTGTGGTAGTGTTGGGCAGTAGCCACAGGACAAGCAGACCACTCCAAACCGGAATACTGGAAAACTCTTGATAAGAAATTTCTCCCTCCAAAACATTTGGTGTATATACCAAGGCATTATTCATCTATATTATTAATCAAAGACTGTATATAATCTAGCTAGCAGTGTAAGACACCACTTTATTCCCTGTGATAGCTGCTTGCATCATGGGAGGAGAAAGCAAATCTGCAGATTCATTATGTTGCTCTGCTTATGTAATAAGAAAGAGGAAAGAGAAGATGGCAGAAAGCAGACCAAACTAAACGGTAGCTATTTCCAGTACAGGAATTGTAACAGATGGAGACTTGTATGATCACCATTACAAATTATCTGGGGTCTGGATCACCAAGGGGATGAAAAAAAGATTTTGATTCAGAGGTTCAATATCATGGACTTTTTAGCACCATGACTGAGCCTCCGACTTAAAAGTAGTTAAAAAAAAAGCTTCCTATATTTCATTGGGTGACGATTGCAAGAGATTAATTTCTGTGGAGCGTGTTTTAGTAATTGCAGCTAAATCTTTGAAAGGACCGACTAAAATATTAATTCTGTTTGCAACAGATGACACCAGCAAAACAGAATAATTTATTGTCAAACTATTCAGGAGTACACATTTGCTACATCAATTTAAAGAAATGTGAAACATTATTTTTGGACTTAGACATGTAACCATGGATCAAGTCTCTTAATAGCCAGCGACTCAATATAATACCAGTGTGAGAGAGTTATATGCATGGTTAAATATGTTTTTAATTATGGAAGTAAGGCTTGCTGGCCATTCCCTGTATCTCCCATTCTCTATAAACGGATCTCTGGAGAAGGATTAACAAAATAATATAAAGGAAACATCCTTTTTCTTTCCCTCTCATGCCAGATAAAAAGCATTTGTTAACAGACTTCTTTAATATAACACAAGATGAAGTGGGACCTGTAGCCAGACAGAAAAACAGAGCAGCTTTTATTTATTTTTTTTCTACATTTCAAAAAATGAATCTTAAGTGAATTCTTCAAAGTTTATAGATATCCCCTAAATCATTCATTTGCTGGAGCACCAAAGAACAAACACACAACACGCAGCCATTGATTTTCACAGCAAGGGTTTGTAAGCACAGGAGGGGAGGACTTGCCTGTAAGGACTAAATTCAGCAAGCATTTGCACATCCGTAAGCTAAAAAAAATCCCACCCACACTCCTATGTCTTCTAAACACAGTTTATGAGATCAGGGTCTGGTGTTAAGTGCTGTGGTTACTTCTAAAGACTTGGTTTCAAAAAACCTTCTCGCAGAGCATGAAAGGCAAAAGAAGACAGAAGACGGTGCTTAGGGTAAGGTTTTGTGTGCGTATTTTAACCACTAACTGCCACCCTTCCCACCTCCTCCCCAAATTCTGTAAAAGTAAAAAATCATTATTTTTTGGATTATAAATGGAGTCAGTCTGATTCAAACCAATGCAATATCCAACTTTATAAATAAGTAAAAAAAAATAAAAATACCTGTTCAAAAAAGGGAAAAGAACCTGAAAGCCTTGAGCACAGACACAGGTGTCCTTAGGAGTGGGATGTATTCTGCAGGGGTAACAGCTCACTCATCCAAACTCAGAAAATTCTGAATTTAGTGCAATAACACACAGCAATTGTAAAGAGGTTTATAATTATCAATTAATTAATTCACTGTAGACACCTCTAAAATAGATGAGCAAGAACTGTTATCCTTTACAGTGGGAAACTAAGAATCTAGGAAAGCAAGCCAGAGCCATACAGTGATGGGAACTAAATGCAAAATTCACATTCCTCCTGACTCCAAATGCTAGCTCCATATCGGATTGAATTAATGTTCATCTCCAACAAAAATTACAGAAATAAGAAAAATAATTTAAAAAATCAATAATACCATTTGCAATGTTAATATCATACCTTCTGATTTCTTTGCATTTTCAAAATAATGACTGTCCAGAACGGCAGACATGCCTTACTTTAGCTATGTTTGATAAAACAGAAATGTATCTCATGCTCGAGTGTTCTTGGAAAGTAGCTGTTGTCAGAGAGTATGTAAAAACAGTATTTCTCTTTTTCAGGGAAGATGAAAGGAAGGTGGCAGTTCTTTTGGTAATATATGGCTATAAGCTCAAGTTAAATCTGTACAGCTTTCCTTAAAGCTGTTATTGAGAAGCCACAAATTATTGCAGATTGCATAACAACTGTTCCACCATAAAGTTATACTGATGTTGGGTAGATAAATGAAAATGGAATGCTACATTACAACAGTAATCAATCAGAAAAATAATCCAGAGACTAATCAATGTCTCTGAATAAGAGAACATTAATCCTTGATGAAGATATTACAAGCAAAATAATATCTAGCTTAGCTATCTAAATTCCACTCACCATCTTCTCGTATTATGTTTATCACGGAATCGAATTTCAGAGGACTCCAAAGAGCTGTTGCTCCAAGTCTGATTTTTTTCATTATTCTATTTAATTGTGTGCACTGTAATTTAATTTACTGTAATGCTGCCTCTATTGTGGCAATGCAAAATTCCTTGTAACAGTAACCCATTAAAGTATATTAAAAGTATTTATCATGATCCTCAAGAGTACAGATAACATTATGCACGGAAAACTGGGATTTAACATAATTGCTACGAATAATTCAAAGCAGTTCTTTTTGCATTTATCTATATGTAAAACAGCAAGAACAATAATCGTAAAGCAAAACTCAGCAAGATCAAATCTGGTCTTTATGAAGCTGCATGTAGATAAGTAAAATACTTCGGACTATAAATCACTACTCTGAAAAAGTGTAGATGGGAAAAAACAGTGTGAAAAGATCTACACTTCACCTAATTGCTGTAAACCATTGAGTTCCTTTATTTATAATTTCCTTGTCTCTTTTTTTTTTATATCTTCCTCTCTCTCACACATGAATGTGCTGCTTTTTTTTCTTCCTGAGTTTAATTTTTTTATGAAAACTTATTGCCTTCTCCAAGGGCACTGACGCTACTGTCAGGACTCACACTGGCTGTGCTGTTCAGGTTTGCAAATCCCATGTGTAGGAGAAGGGGATCTCCCAGTTGGATGCCTGGTCTCACAGCCAAACCTTTTTGGCAAGGTGAGACACCAGAGTCCCTCCGTGGACAGCGGCAGCAACTGAACGGCGCCAACAAGCACCAAATGATTCTCTGGCAGATGAAATCTGAATTACCTGAAATCAACTAGAGTTTGGCACAGATCTGGATGTCAAACTCGGACTTTTGGGTGTCAAATTGGCACCATTACAGAGAGAGGGAGATCTCCTCTGAGTTACTCAGCAGCTTGTTTCTAATGCATAATACATGTGTACACAGCTTTGCTTACTTTGCTGGAGTATTTAGAAAACCTTATGATACTATACAAACAAAAAATTTAAACTGTTTTCACATCAAAAATTTACTAAACATTTACAAGTTGGCAAAACAGAAAGCATGTTATCTTTCACTACTTCAAATAATACATATTTTTCTTCACAAAGGGCCATCTTTACTGTTCCCACACTCCTCTCTTTTGCCACTACAAAGTTTTTGGCTTTGCCTCCTTTAAAATTTCATGGTCCTCCATCACTTTTAACTCAGAAGAGACAGAATAAACCTGAAGCATTGTCTCAGTGTTTTGCCCCTTGGGAGTAGTCTAACATAGCAGAAGGAGAAGAACGTGTCCTACCTTTTAAAAAACCAGCAGTGTAAGTCTTACAAACATCCTGTCAGAGCTAAGAAATACATACGTCTATTCTAACATTGGATGTGAGGGAGTCGACGAAGACTTTTAATATCACCACTGTGTTGCATTAGTAATAAAAGAGATTTTTCAGCATCTGTTTGAGGTCTGATATAATTATTTTGTGAGGAAAATGTAATTTTCTCAAGTATCAGCCTTAGAATATGAAATTTTTAACACAGAGTTAAATTGTCCTCTTCGTTATTCTGTTTTGAAAATGCTATTACTAATTACATGAACGTATCATATCACTGAATGAATCGGGTTACCTGGAACTACTTAAAGTAATATATCTGGTTGAATCACTGCAACCATCCTAACATCTCACTCTTCAGACTGGGACTTTAGTCTAAAAATTAATAGATAATATTTGGAGACTGCATTTGAATTTCACTTGCTCACTCAGCAAAATACTAGGAGTGATTTATTCCTCCCACTGGTCACTAGAAAAACTGCTACTGGCTTCAGCAGTACAAGAACTGCACTCCTGGGATACTGAGAATATTAGAGGAGATCTTAGAGATTTCCTTAGGAGTTCAAGGAGATCATTCCAACAGTTTTCAAATTTTATCTAAACTACTAACTTTTTAAGTACTTAAATGAGTGTCCCACTTCCCTGACTGTTTTAACTTAACTTTGCATATAATCCAACTATGATCTTCTATTCTTCATCAGTAATTAATATAGGTCAAGGTTAGGAAGATATGGTAATCTTGATTTTGCTGCCATTTTTCCAATTCAAAACAAAAATCTGTGTTCCAGTTTTCCATGTGTATGCAGAAACATAAGTTTTTGTCACATAAAACCAAATAATTTCATAAAAAACAGGACAGAGGCTTCAGTTCAGTTCCCTTTAACAAACACACAAGCTTGCACAAATTGTTTGGTATTTATAGCTTTTTCCCAGAAACCACGGGTGAGTAAGTCATAGAATCAATGAGTCAGACTGTTTCCAATATTTACAACCCAAAATTTATAGTCCAAAATTTATCTCTGAGAGACGACAAGGCCATAAAGTTTTTTTGATTTGTTCAATTTAGGATTTGTCTCTCTTGGGGAATATTCACTGAGCAAAACACTAGCATAGCTATCTTCACCGAGGTCTTTTTGTTACTGCTGCCTCAGGGAAGGACTGGCTGAGACATGGTCAGGAGATAAAGATGGTACTTCTGTGATGCAGCAAATCCTGATGGCTAATTCTTGACTCTGATGGTAGGCCAGATCTTGCACCAGTGAAAACAAGCTCCAATATTGAGGAACAACAGCTACCTTGTGACCTGTGTCCCTTTTCAGGAGGTGGCACTGCACACAGGTAAGCATCTAAGCATACAAAAATAAGCTGCAGTAAATTGGGCTCTAGCTATAATATTGTAATACCTGTTTTCATAAGTAACATGTAAAAGTCTGCTGACACAAATTGGATGTCTTCACTCACAAATAACATTTTCTATAATAGTGCAACTAAAAAATTTCCAGCTGCCATGAGGGTAGGAACAGGTTGCTTACTGAGTGACATAAAGTTGTTGCCTCTAATGGGACCACAAAGTCCTGTTCACATGCTTCTACAGTGACCAGGCAGAAGATGTCAGAGAAGAACTGGAACCTGACTGGAGAAGTCAACAGACAGCCCTGCTGCCTGATTTTCAGACCTAGATCCTGATATCCAGGTTAGAGATGACAGGCAGCTTAAACCACAAGCCACATCTCTAGAGAAGACATTTTAGATATTTTTCTAGAACTTGGGAGACTCAAGCAAAGTGGAACTCACTGTGGCAGAGACAAGGAGCCACAGTGTGTCGTACATAGGCAGGAAACAGTAATTTGGGAGGCTGGAGGACCTAGAATGATACTGCTATCTTTCTCTGGTATAAAGGGTGGCCTGGTATTGATGCTTTCACTTTACCTGCTGCATGAAACGCAAAATGGAAAAAAAGGCGACACATCATCCACATTTAGGACATAGAAAGGTCTGGAGGCTTATTCAACTACATCTTGAGAAGAAAGTAAGTTTTATACCAAAGTGGAAGGAACACTGTCGAATAATTTGGTTATAATCTGAGAGTAATGCTACTTCAGCTATACTGCTCTTAAAATGGAAATGGTTTCATCTACCAGGAATTGCCTACCATTCTGCAGAAACATTTAGGAACTGGGTTACAAAACGATCTTGAAACTTGGAAAGCAATTATGTGTCTTTTGGGGACAGAAGAGCTGAACATTAAATAGCATGGGAATTTCAAATTGTTGATAAAAGACAGACATCCCTAGTCACTGCATAGAAGTCAACAGAAGGAACTGGCTAATATAGAATGACTTATGCTCAATCATGAATTACAGCTGTCTATCACACAACTTTATCTTTCTCCCTCTCTACACATAGACATACAGATAAAAAGCTTTTAAAAAGCTTTCCTCAAGCCTGGCTCCTCTAAGCAAGGTCAGAGCGGTTAAGCCATCCAGCCAAAACAAAGGAGACCTATTCTTAGACCCAAGAGGTACCAGGGAAAAGACTGTTTTCTCTGCAGCAAGATAGGCTGTGTCCTTCGATGGAATGTAAAACTCAAGAGAGGGAAGTCAGAAAAATCTTCAACATAAATACAACACACCACCTTCGGAAGGAAAAACCCATACAATAAGGAAACAAATAAACTTGACAGAAATGGAAACAAATGGACTTTCCCAAATTCTATAGACAAATTGAAATAGTCAGGGTCTACTGTGGTGCAGATCATTTGAAGTGGTACAAATTGAAGGACAATAGGCAGGTGACCTTTCTAGCCAGGTTCCAAATCCAAAGTTACTGGTCAACGATATTAAGGAGATGCCTGATAACACAGGTGAGCTTTCTGATAGGTAAGGGACTATCAAGAGGATGGCGTCAGGCTCTTTTCAGTGGTGCCCAGTGACAGGACAATGGGCATAAACTGGAGCACAGGAAGCTCCACCTGAAGATGAGAAAAAGCTTCTTGACTTTGAGGGAGACACAGCATTGGAACAGGCTGCCCAGAGAGGATGTGGAGTCTCCTTCTCTGGAAATATTTAAAACCTGCCTGGACATGATCCTGTGCAACCTGCTCTAGGTGAACCTGCTCTAGCAGGGGTTAGACTAGATGATCTCCAGAGGTCCCTTCCAACCACTGTCATTCTGTGATTCTGTGAGTAACACTGGAGGAAACAGTGATAAAGACAGTCTCTTCTTTTAATCTATGCCTGCCAACCAATTTACATTTTCTCTGTATAAGGAGAAAGCATGTTCTTCAGAACTTTTTTTTTTTTTTTTCAGGTAAAATCTAGCTTTAGAGTTTGAAAGCCTTTGGTACCTTCTGACATGGTCACTTAAAGGAAAAACTGAGAGAATGCAGATTATAGTAGACTTTCAATGAGTTAAATGTCCTTTTCAAAATGACCCTTTAAAGATTTCAGTTTGGTGTTCTCTGGTTTTTATTCTCTTCCTTTTCTCTGCACTTTTCTTTGTTGCTGGTTGTTTATTATAGTCCTTACAGCCTCCTAGCAGTCAGTATCAGGAAGCTGGAGAGATCTAGGACAGGAAAAAAGAATGTGTTGCAGCAGAAGCAATGTGCTGCTGTAACTCATGCTCATATTGAAGGTACGCTGAGAGCCTAACCCTGCTCTTGAATGTAAACCCATTTATGGGGCAAAATGTGTGTAAATTGTAAGGTACCATGGCTGTAGAGATAAAAATATAATGTAAATAATACTTTTACATATAGCAAAGAAAAACATAACAGAAAAAGATTAAATGGATGAGCACAAATTAGTGATTTAAAACTAGCTATTCATGCTTCTGGATGTGAGGCCGTTTTCTAAACCCAGTGCCACACATTGCTTTATCCTTCCCTTTGAGATTTTACAGCTAAAGGTGATAAAGGAATACTTCAATGAAACAAAAACATTATACCTAAAAAATAAACATTTCAGGGATTTTGGATCAAAACTCCCAGCAGGCTGGAAGTGAATCTACAGGTTCTGTTTTAAAGAACTAAGACGGAATTTTTGTAGACATTCCCAAATTTGTATCTCCAACTATAACAGCTGAAACCTCATCATGACACATTGGTCTTAACTACCATAGCCATAGGCTAGAGCAAGCAACCTCACTGCTACAAGCGGAGCGGCACCAGTGTAAAACCTGGTGCAACAGACCAATAGATTACTTTTTTTTTTTTTTTACTTTCTAGTGTTTAATTTCTTGTTCTTGTTCAGAATGCTGCCACTCTCATTTCAAAGGAAATATTGCATACATAACCATACCGCATAAGCTTAAACACTTGTAACAGGCAGGGACACTCAAAGGCTTTTGAAACTCAGGATGCTAAAGAAGACATTTTTGTTCTCATCTTTAAGTAAAGCTAGGAGTGGGAAAAAACATAATGCAATACTTGGATCATGACTTTCAGTGGCAGTGGGTCTTCTTTGGAAAGTACTTAACCCACAGATTAATGAAAGGCAGATAGTTCTACTGCAACTAACTCTTCTGTGATGAAACCTTTCCTTAGTAGCTAGTTTGAACAACAACTGAAAATAGAAGAAGAAACCAGTTAAAAGTTCGCTCAGTAGCTGACAAAACATTGAGTCCCGGACAAACAGTTTATGTAATTTTTCAAAGCTGCAGTGAAGGCTTGTTCTCTAATTTCCTATGTTTTATAGGAAAGAAACAGGAATCTTTAGCAACAGCATCCTCCAAATAGCCAGGACAAAAGACGTCAGTAAGGGGAAGTTTAAACAACTAAAGAAATGGGTAGTAAGCAGAAATTGTACACAACAGGAATTGGTGTTGACCGGATTTCTCTCGGTAAAAAGTAAGACTTTAAATTGGAGTGGCAATTAAACATCAGTATTCAAGAGATTCAACCCAAGCACTAAGACTTACATTTTCCTTCTTGTGTGACAGCCCACGTGCTACTGTAGCAATTGATGTTTTAGCTTTACTTTATCTAATATATAGCCTTATTATCAGGCTACACATTAATTTCCAAATCCTGCTTTATGTAAATAAAAAGTGGTTCAAAAAGATGTTTGGAGGATCTGTGACATCTGTGACTGCAAAGGCAATGTGAGCCTTTTCAGTTTAAACAGTTAATCTGTCTTGCAAGAAGTGTCTTGCAGGTAATGAACAGTGAGTTTCCAGGAAAAAATAATGAGGTTAAAAATAAATTTTTGCTTTTTTTAACAAAATGAAAAGCAATCAAAAATATTCCTTTGAGTAACACTTAAAATGTTATTAAAGCAAAATCAAAACATTTTATTGTTCTTAGGTTATTCAGCTCTTCCAAACGTATTCACTTAGGTCAATTTTTAAACAAAAAAGTTCTTTAAAACAAAAAAGCACAAACATTTTACCCTAAAAAATTTTCAACTACAACAGTTGCACATTTTCAAGATTTCTCTTACTCCCCTTCTTTGTTTCAGAATTTTGGAGCCTCCACATGCCTCTTTTCTACATAATTTTGTGTTCACTGGCATATTTCCATCATCTCTTTCTTTGAATGTTCCCACTATAAAGTTACACATACAATGGGAAAGACAAAATATAAAATTCTGTACAAGGTAGAGTTTTTCTTTCGCGAAAAATGTATATGTTCCTTTTTTTTTTCCCCTAAGCCTGTCCTCTTCCCTTTCTCAATGTATTTTTTGCCTTTTCTATGCCTTATTCACCATTTTAGTTACTAAGCTGGGATCACGGACTTCATTTGCTCTCTTTTACCACCATTATCCATACCAATTAATTACTGGTATTATGCTACACGTAGTCATTCCAGGCAAGCCTCACAATGTACAGTCTCATCTACTCTGGTATAGTTAATCTCTGAACAAAAACATATCAAGAAGAGAAGATGTCATGTTGCAGCTAAGTACCATGGCTGGACTACAATTAATGCTGTTGATCTGTCCTCACTCTTGTCATTAAGGGCGAGGTCCCACCTCAGACCAGTGTCCCTTAGATCAGTGTTTTCTCTCCAGTCAGAAGAGGGTTCTTAGGGAAATGTGGAAGGGGAGGACTATGTTTTTGGCTGTTCCCACATACTCTCCCCAAACTCCAGCAACATACAGTCAGGTCATGCAGCCCTTAAAGGCAGTTCTAACGATACTATTGTGGTTATTTTATCTCTGGCCCTGTATGTTCTTGGTTTTCCAACAAAAATTTTCCTTTCACTCCCATTTGCATGAAATCATTGCCATTTTGCTTTCTCACAAACGATGTTCTGTAGTTCCACAAAACACAAAGACCAAGTTACATAGACTATTTAGTGCATGTTTATTGCACATTGGTGTATAATTTATCTGAATTAAAAAGTACTGCTCATATAAAAAATCTAAAAGCAGTGAGTATGGAGAAATGGTGCAAGCCCCAAGACTGTGCTCTCTCCTGTGAAACTCTGGCCGGTAACCAGTTCAAGAAATAGAAGGGTTTAAGAAACACTGCTACATATTTTTCTGCTTGTTTTAAAGAGAATCCTTACTGCTATAGTTTACATAGAAAAAAGTTATTCCAGCTCACTGCATACTTTTATTTTTGTTAAAGAGAAAGTAAAAGTATCCATTGCATGGTTGAAAAGGAGAAAATCTTCATCTATGTATGAAAGCAATCAATTCATTCCACTTGTAATGAGATTCCTCCTGTCACTTCAGTTTGATTGTTTACCTTTACAATTGCTCCCCATGCTGTTTAGCAAAAGAAGAAAAAGAAATGGAAAGAATCAAAAGCTAAGCAACTCAACGTAACTATGTTTCATCTCATCACTACCTGTTCTGAATAATGTATTTGCATATTTATAACACTGTCTTACTACAGGAATGACAACCTTTAGTGGCAGCATGTAAACCAGCAAGATAGTGAGAGCTCAACCTGTTCTAAGAACTCACTGGAAACTGGCTGTGCTCTTACGGTGGGCACAATCCTCAGTGGTTGTGGCTGCACTCAACATGTTGAACAATACCTTCTCTATGATTTAAAAATAAATAGGAATTATTCAGCTAATAAATATTTCAAATTTTAGTGAAGTTTCACATGCCAAATCAAAAGGAAGAAGTATCTAAAAGCCAGCATCATCTTCTGTTGTGTTTAGTGGACTGTTCATGCTTCATGATGGTGCTTGCTTTTCCTGTCAGAACACTCTAGGACCTTTCTCCTGTTACAGAAAACTAAATTTCTGCTGAGCCAGTCACATTAGCTTAAGTACAGAGATTTAAGTACTCACATTAGCCACGCTGCTCTGGAAGAATCGTTAAGTTTTCCTTATATCCCAAATAATGTTCCGCAAAACTCCTGTGGTTACACTTGGGCATCCCTTCAAGAATTTCTAACACTACTTTCTGTGACACATGTATAAGTTCTGTGGTATTTAGTGCACAATTGTTCATAATATTAATTTTAAGTAAGTTGCATTCCCTTTTCAAATTAATCTATCCTGTTCCCACACAATAGGCACAGTGGATACCCAAAAATCTCAAATCACTTTTAACAAGGGTCCCCTGAGGCTCTAGAAAAGAACAGCTCAAATTCTTGAGTCTCTCAAATTTAGCCACAAGATGGAAGGAAAAGCAGATATACCTCACTTGACAGAGTCTGCTTCCCAGAACTGGAAACTGCCCCTCCATATGCCCAAAATCACAGAGTATGGCCAGAATTGCAGAGCCAAGCACGTGCCTACTGTCATTTTGGCACCAGAAAAACCCAAATCAGTGCATTAGTTCTTTTCAAACACTAAGTACCTAAGGATTTACGGCATAAATGTATTTAGTATTTTCCAGCAGAAATTCTGTTTCTGCTGCTCTGACGTATCTCAGCATCCAGCTGCACTGGACTGGTAAAAGCACATGTGCCGGCAGTTTGCCTAGGAACTACTATGGTTCATTGTATAATATAGACAATTTTAAGGAAATTCTAGTTCACAGAGACAAATTACACAGTTTTTTCTTGAAAATTCCTCCAGAAGGAAGACTCATCCACCAACAGACATACGTCGATTTTTTCTATGGTACAAAATAACCACAACAAGCCTCTAGACTTTGTTGATTTGTATTTAAATAGTAAAAAAACCCCAACTGTGTATATGAGACTAGTGGACTTGTTTTATGGCAAGAAAACTGTTTTAACCAGAGCAAAGTGTACTTTCCTTAGCGATGTAGCAATTCATGCTATTATTTATGCTCACAGTCAAATATATTTTCTTTAAGTTTTACCAGTATGTCAACCTGAACATCTTCTCTGAAATGCTATTGTAACTATTACCCATCCCATGATCATTCTCAGCCTCTTTTGCTTGGAACTAGTAAAACCGATGTACATGGAACAGATAATCCCTATCTCTCACTGTAATTGAACAGGGATTTTGTTTTCTTTCGAGTCAGTAATGTCTAAATTGGATTAAGATAATAGTCACTTACAAGACCTTCTTTACAGAAGTTGCTTTCATTGCTGCTATATTTAATACTAGAATTTTATTCTACACCATTCTCATATGAATAAGTTTCCATGAAATTCACACTTAACTTCAGATTACACTTAAGGACTAAATACTTCATGAAGAGGAAAAAAATACCCTGATTTTTGTTTTTGCTGACATATTCATGAAAGAATACAATAATTGTCACGCTGGCACTGTTCATTACGATCAGATGAAATTCAAATGATATGATAAGAGTGACCGATCTCAAAATCAGAGGACTTTTAGTCTATCTATTTATGTGTGTTTAAACATCTTTAGCTGGTAACGAGCCCTTCGCACTCCCTGTCCGGGCAATCGCTGCTCTTGGCAATAATAATCTGAGAGCGTGGCTGAGAATGGAGCTGACAGATGCAAGACTGATGGAAATTACTGCTAGTTAGCAGCACATGCATTCATTCATCCAGGGAGTAATTTTTTATCATTCCAGAAGTAAGCTAAAAGTCATAAAATATTTTGTCAATACCTAGAAATAAATCTGTAGTGTATTCAACGTTTATGAACATAAAATATAATGTTAAATAGATAATTGAAGTGTCAGTATGCTCAATGTTGTAAAAAAATCTCTGAAAAAATGGAATACATTCTGTGTGCCTAATTTGTCTGTTTTGTGAGGTTTTTTTCAATATTGCAACTGGAGAGCTCATAATGCACGTGTGACTGCTGATATGCATTTCCAAGACCAAATAATGCCAACCATAAAATCCTGATTAGTCTTTCCTTTACTCTAGCATATTATTGCTTTCATTATTTTAGCTACTGAGATGAATGACAGAGGTGACAGAAAGGAAAGAAGAATAATGCACATTATTAAAGGCAATATACAGTGCAGTGAAATTAGCAGTCATTATTTCTGTGTTGACCATAATACTGCTGTACTAGAGACTGTAAAGTAAGATGTTACAGTGCAATCAGTACTTGTTCTTGGTATCAAATATATATGAAGCTTCCTTACCTTACAAATAATTACCTTAGGTGCATTGACCAGGCAGTGATTCCAAACACAATTTTTTTCCTTTATCTATAGTGCATTTTTACACACATTAAGCAAAACGTTATCTTTTTATTAGAATGATGCCCTGAATAAATATTCAATCCTTTAAAAAAAATTCCATCTCGAAAGAAACAATAAACAAAAGAGAAAACTTATTTATGTACACCAATATTACAGCAGTAATCTATACAAGCTATACTTTCTCAGGAGAAACAGACTTTTCCCAGAACAAATGAACTTTAAGATGGTTTCTCTTTTAGACGAATTATCTAAGTAACAGTGGCAATGTAGTAACTGTGGAGGTCTACAATTATATGGGAAGCAAGGTTTGTGTAGCAAGAGAAAAATTGTATTCAAGTAATTGATGTAACTTGAAAAAATCAAACTAGTCTTGGACTCAGAGACTATTATGAGTCTATTAATTAAGTCATTAATAAGTAGACAGGCAATAGAAGTGTAACAGCTAACGCATAAATGTTTCGACACTAACTGCAACTGGAATCCACATACAGTACCTTAGCTTTATCCCTCATGGATCCTTTCCCCAGGATGGACATTTTTGCACCTGTTTCTTCTTGTAACCTCTTCAAAGAGTTTCCTCTTGGTCCAAGCAATTTCCCAACAAAATTGAACTAGAAAGCAAAGAAGAAAACTATTTTAGAACAAGTGGTACTTTTTCAAAAACTTAATAAATCTTTATAAACAAGCTACCTAAAAAAGAAAAGTTTAATTTCCTTTAAAGAAATACTCCTACTTAGTTCTGAGCCTAATTCCTTGGGATACAAGTCTGGAGAACTGAGGTATCCTCTCATCTAGCCTGGAAGGCAGTGAAAGCATTCATGGTTTATTTGAACCCCAGGAGGCTTCTCTCTAGGTCAAAAATGGCCAGTGGCTGCTTAGCTTTAGCTAACTGTTAAACAAGATCTTTGCTTATCAGATGGTACAGGTGAAACCCAGAGAATACATAACATTCTTTCCTGAGTTAGCCAGTTTTATTGGCAAAGTAATATATTCTGCAAAGTTAGAGCTTTAGATGGATTTTTAGGAATTGATGTTTTACACATTGATTTTAAAATAAGTGCTGTTTTGTGTATTGGCTTCAAATACCTGTTTTGCCAGCAACAGAACAAATCACAAACAATAGATCACTCTAGATATTCAAGGCTATTTTCTGAGACGATTTTGAAGAACATCGGGCTTTGTCTGGCATGCTGCTAATATTCTTAAACATTGAACATTTTATGTGACACATACAACATTTTTTTGTATATGAAGAGGCCCTCCTCTTCTTTGAAGCTCCAAAATATTTTTTTTAAGCTTGTGTGCTTGTATTTTTTTTTTTAACTCTCTCTGTTGATTTCAACTCTTTAATAAATCCTACCCCATTTTGGATTTAGAGATGATGCCCCAACATGTCATCAACAATCCTATGTCTTGAAACTGTAGCTATGCTACTTCCAGGCACAACTTGGCTTAAAATAAGTCGTTGGCTTCAAATTGATTAAATTAAACGAAACAGTGAGGAAGGAATGGCAAGGACTAAATTTCGACTTTAATACTAGACCTTGGACTTAATCTATTGACAGAAGAAAGATTTAAATAATTCCACATCTCATGTATGTGAAGATTTACTAGAGGCAGCTGAACAAACAGTATAGCTTTTATTCCTCTACAGGGACACCCTTACGTGCAGAATGGCTGTTCACAAGTTACAAAACAAAATCCTTTGTGACACCCATACACCACCAATCAGAGAAGAATCATCTACTGCTGCATCCTTTTGGTGTCTCTTAATATTAATAAAAGCAGCCCCTTGAAAGCCGAAAGAGCTATACTGCTATGTAAGTTTGGAGGAGACTACCAGAAGGCCAGCCAAAGCTCGACTCCATTTGTTCTCTGAATGGAATAAAACTATTAAAATATACTCTATGAAGATTTATGCTGACCATTTATATTCAAACACTTCATAAACTGTCTAATAATTACTCTGACATATGGCTGCAAAGGAGCAGTATGGCCAGCATAAACTATGTACAAAGTGAATTTTAATCACTTCACAGGAAATAAGTGGCTGGGGATTTTAATTCTATTGATTATGTAGCAGACAGACAGTCACATTTCATCCACCTTCTAAAAAACACACATCAGGAAGCAAGCAATTACTTCCAACTGAGTAACTGAATTGCTTTTAATTCAGTTTTGGCTAAAGTTGCAGAAAAGCCAGTGCACTATATCAGACATTCAACTGTTGTGCTGAGTCCTCCCAGCCACTGGCTATCCTCAGCACCAGTCTATAATCACAAAACTCCTGAAAGTAGTAACAGAGTAACTTTAACTCAATAACTTATGAAAAATGAAATCCTTTATGTTCACACGTGGGTAAAAACAGCAGAAAAGTAAGAAATTTGAAACACAATTTTATTGATCTTTCTCATTTTATTAAGATATGCGGATAAGAACCTGAGCAGAATTACTTTTAACAATGGAAAGTTTAAGCTCCAGTTATGGTCACAGACACAGCCAAAGCATACAGCTACAGTGAAGGAAAACGTGAAAACTCAGGGAGTTTGACTGCATATAATCACAGAATCATAGAATCACTAGGTTGGAAGACACATCTGAGATCATCAAGTCCAACCATCAAATGACAACCCTTGCCCACAAACATTCCTCGTTCAGACACTGCCACTGCAGAACTTATTTTGCAATCTTAGTTCTGATCCAATTCCACCATGTGTACAAATTTCTCCAAATAATAGTAGGTCTAAGTCTGTGGGATATCTCTGGGATATCTGATCGTATCAGGAGAGGATAGCTGAGAAATGGTGACATACCGAAGAGAGAGTATTAACAGAAAATTTCCACTACTGGGGAGAAAACAGACTTTCACTTGAAAAACATGGTTATTGTTGTGTTACTGGATGTTTTCTATAGCTGGCTTAACTTCTCAGTTCTATTTATGAATGACAGCTGGGCTTTCCATGTGCTTGTAGAAACCCTTCCCGGTTTATGGTACAGATTTTGCACACTATTTTCTTTAATTTTTTTATCATTTGCATAGAGGAGACAGATGCATGTCTTCAGGGGAAAATGATCAGGTAGCAGAGGATGCTTTACTTATAATCAAATGCACATGAGGCTTTGTGTGTCAACATCTGAGCAATAAAGATTCTCCTATGTAGAATAAAACCTGTCAGAGAATATATCTTGATAGGTCTTTTGAGTTTCCACAGTCAGTCTTCTCAACATCTTTCTCAACCAATATACACAGTTTTACCACATTTATCTGCATTTAATCACTTTCACACTCTACCCCGCACAATCATTCAGACTGTAAGGTACCCAAAGCCAACACTCTGGCTTCTCAGCCTCCATCAAAATTTTTATTCATAAATTTTTTTTTATACTCTTATAGAATGAGCCAAAAAAAGATACTTCATATGTGGACACACAGAGATTATGCTCTTTCCCCAAACTGTGCTGCTCCCATCCAACTGCAAAGGTTTGTGCTTACTCATAGAGAACACTTATTGACAGTGTGAGACATTCTGCTCCAGTCTATATGCTAGGACTGAATGTTTAAAACTAAAGATTAGATACCCAACAAGTATACTGAAAATGGAGAAGCCTTAAGAACTAACTACATGAAATTTCTTACCAAAAACCTGCCTATGTTAGTGAAAACCTTACAGATGTGCCCCATGCATGAATACACATATAATCACAGACTTGCTCATGTCCAAAACCCCTTGCAGTAAAACATGCTGCACATCAACACACCTCACTTGCTTCAGGCTAAGACACTGGGAAGAGAATCCCTAAAACTAACCAGGTGTAGTCAAGCCGGATAACAGCACAGGAAGTCTGTCTCCCAGTGTCAGCATTTATTCTATCAATATACCATACATGGTTTCTGTGAAATGTCAGAGATTAATTATAACCTGTACTGTAAACAAAACTCAAAATAAATCCTCCAGCTTACATACAAGTGGCATTTTCAGGGGTTGGTATTGAGACTGGTGCTATTTAACATTTTTGTCAGCAACATGAACAGTGGGATTGAGTGCACCCTCAGCAAGTTTGCCGATGACACCAAGCTGTGTGGTGCAGTCGACACTCTGGAGGGAAGGGAGGCCATCCAGAGGGACCTGGGCAGGCTGGAGAAGTTCAACAAGGCCAAGTGCAAGGTCCTGCACCTGGGTCGGGGCAATCCCAAGCACATACACAGGCTGGGTGATGAGTGGATCAAGAGCAGACCTGTGGAGAAGGACTTGGGGGTGTTGGTGGGTGAAAAACCGAATATAAGCCAGCAGTGTGTGCTGGCAGTCCAAAAAGCCAATCATATCCTACGCTACATCAAAAGAAGTGTGGCCAGCAGGTTGAGTGAGGTGATTCTGCCCCTCTACTCTGCTCTGGTGAGATCCCAGCTGGAGCATGGTGTTCAGCTCTGGGGCCCTCAACATAAGACGGACATGGATCTGATCAAGCAAGTCCAGAGGAGGGCCACAAAGATGACCAGGGGGCTGGAGCACCTCCTCTGTGAGGACAGGCTGAGAGAGTTGGGGTTGATCAGCCTGGAGAAGAGAAGGCTCCAGGGAGACCTTATTGCAGCCTTCCAGCATTTAAAGGGGGCCTACACGAAAGATGGGGAGGGACTCATTGTCAGGGAGTGTAGCGATAGGATGAGATGTAACAGTTTCAAATTGAAAGAGGGTAGATTTACATTAGCTATAAGGTAGAAATTCTTCACTGTGAGGGTGGTGAAACACTGGAACAGGTTGCTCAGAGAAGCTGTGGCTGCCCCCTCCCTGGCAGTGTTCAAGGCCAGGCTGGTTGGGGCTTTGAGCAACCTGGTCTGGTGGGAGGTGTCCCTGCCAAGGCAGGGGTCACTTCCAACCAAAACCATTCTATGATTCTATGAATGTTGTGATAGTCTTAAGGGTACTACAGCACCTCAGGAAGATAATCTCTATTTTCATTGCCATCTCTTTGATGTAGCCCAAATACATATACATCCCCACTAGAACTGTAACACTTCTTATTTTAATTACAAGCAGTAACAAGGTATATGCTTGCCATTCAGAAAAAGTGTTTGTGTCAGTGACTCTTTCTTTTTTATACACAGATCATGTTCAGAACAGTAATAAAACCTTGATAAATAAGAAATGGGACAGACAAAAGTTTCCAGCTGTAAGATAAAGCAGCACAAAGGCCTGAACTGGGAGAATAAATTAATATCTTCCAGAAACAGCAAAACAGAAATAGAATGGGCTTGGCAATATGAAATAGGTTTGTTATTTCTTAGTGTGTTCTGTTCGCCATTGCTATCAGCTCCTTTGTGGGGTGACAAAATGTCTTTCCCTTTTCAGAGCTACTTATCCTCCCAAATTCCTCTCCTTATTCATGGGGAAGAAACTCCTTCTAAATTCAGTCCTGTGCTAAAGGGGAGGAGACAAAGAAATTACTCACTCTTTAATAAAACCTTTCTGATTGAGATCTGCTTATAAATTAGTTTTCTTCTGGTCCTATTCTAGGACTTCCAATAGTTAATTTACTTCAGAATAGCATTTATTTTAAGAGTAACTCACCCTTTAATATGCACAAGGGACTTCCCTTCATGTTAAGGCAGTACTGGACAATTATGAAGGCAAATTTTATTTTTCTCAACATTTCATAAACATGACAATGCCCATAATAATATGCTTTAACTTTTGGTCAGCCCTGAATTGGTCAGGAAGTTGGACTAGATGATGGCTGTATGTCCCTTCCAACTGAAACTATCCTATTCTATTCTATAGCTCAGCATTCTGCAGAGTTCAAGCTTGTCTCCCACTGTATGTAGCTGCTTACTTCAATAACTTCAATATCTAGTACTTTTGGGTTTTTCTAAAATGAACTTAAGTATTCTAGATAAGAATGTAACATTAGTTTTTATTACAGCAATGTGATGTTTCCTGTCTGTGGAGAAGACCTTTGAAGAAACTTGTCTGATAGAACTGAACTTTGCAGACCTCTACTTTAACAAGGTATCTGTGGTGGGTTGACCCTGGCTGGATGCCAGGTGCCTACCAAAGCTGCTCTATCACTCCCCCTCCTCAGATGGCCAGGGGACAGAAAATATAACAAAAGGCTCAAGGGTCAAGATAAGGACAGGGAGAAATCACTCACCAATTACTGTCACAGGCAGAACAGATTCCACTTGGGGAAATTATTTTAATTTATTACCAAACAAATCAGAGTAGGATAATGAGAAAATAAAAAACCCCTAAATCTTAAAACACCTTCCTCCCACCCCTCCCTTCTCCCCAAGCTCCACTTCACTCCTGATTTCTCTACCTCCTCCCTCCAGCAGCACAGGGGGTCAGGGAATGGGAGTTGTGGTCAGTTCATCACGTTCCTTCTGCTACTCCTTCTTTCTCAGGGGGAGGACTCCTCACGTTCTTCCCCTCCTCCAGCATGGGTCCCTTCCATAGGGTGCAGTCCACCTGGAAGAGACTGCTCCAGCATGAATCCCCCACAGGGTCACAAGTCCTGCCAGCAAACCTGCTCCAGCATGGGCTCCTCTCTCCACAGGGCCACAGGTCCTGCCAGGAGCTTGCTCCAGCATGGGCTTCTCATGGGGTCACAGCCTCCTTCGGGCATCCACCTGCTCGGGTGTGGGGTCCTCCAGGGGCTGCAGGTGGGTATCTGCTCCACCATTAACCTCCATGGGCTGCAGGGGGACAGCCTGCCTCACCATGGTCTTCACCACAGGTTGCAGGGGAATTGCTGCTCTGGTGCCTGAAGCACCTCCTCAACCTCCTTCTTCACCAACCTTGGTGTCTGCAGAGTGTTTCTCTCACATGTTCTTGCTCCTCTCTCCAGTTGCTGTTCTTGCGCAGAAACCTTTTCTGCTTCTTAAATCTGTTATCACAGAGGTGCTAGCACCATCGCTGATGGGCTTGGCCTTGGCCAGCAGCAAGTTTGTTTTGGAGCCAGCTGGCATCAGCTGTGTCAGACATGGGGGAAGCTTCTAGGAGCTTCTCACAGAAGCCACCCCTGTAGCCCCCCCATTACCAAACCCTGCTATACAAACCCAATACACTATGTCAGGACACAGCAAACAGCAGCAGCAGAAAATTAATGCACTCCTTCAGAGGGGCTCTGGAGATGTACTCCAAAGGACTTGCGCTAATGCTCTCTCAAAGTACTGCACCACTGAAACTCCACTGCAGCGGTCCCAGAACCAAAGGAGAAGACTGCAGAGGTCACTGGGTCTCATCTCTTCATTATGCTTTGAACAATAACATGATGCCAGGGTGTGGGGAGAAAAATGGACTCAAAAGTAAATGCTCAAAGGGAAAATACAGCTTCTTGGAAACTCTAGGCCAAATTAACTTCTGTTTTAAACCCACAGAATTACCTCAAGAATAAATTAAATCCATGTAACAAAGTTAGAATCATTAACACTACTGTGACTGGAAGATTCATCTAAGAAATAAATACTTTTTTTATGACATATTTTTTATCTTCAAAAGTGCTGGGAGTCCATATTTACAGCGTGCTTGAGGAAGATGCAGCTATATTTGTCTGGCTATTTACCAGCTCATAGCAACCATCTAAATCTACAGTGAAAATGTATTTTTGGCGTAACTCCATGAAACAGATGGTCAGCGACTCCAGACAAACATCTTCCATATACAAGACCACATTGAGATAACAAAAATATCCCTTCACTTCTCATTTTTAGAAGTTTTCTGTCAGAATTTGGTAACAAGTTGTGGTGTTTAAACAAAGCACTTTAAATGAGCCTTAAAATTAAAATT
This sequence comes from Leptosomus discolor, assembly GCF_034619465.1. Classification (NCBI taxonomy): domain Eukaryota; kingdom Metazoa; phylum Chordata; class Aves; order Leptosomiformes; family Leptosomidae; genus Leptosomus; species Leptosomus discolor. Next base: position 98,775,816 of record NC_141392.1, on the reverse strand, counting down.
AATTTTCTGATTAAAAAAAAAAAATTGTGTCTGATGTATCTTTATTTACTTAGTTAAACTTTCTTAACTAGGAAAATTTTAATACCTATTTCTCTCATACATGCATTAGCAGTGTGATTTATCATAATCTGCTAATCTGTCAGACACCCAAACACATCATTTTGTGTGATTCTGTTTTTAACTCTGACATGAAGCAATCGAGGAAAAGGAATTAAAGCTCCAGATCTATATTAAGTCTGCAACTAACAAGTTTAAGTAATTTATTATTTTAATTGCAGAGATATCCAGAGAGACCCACCATAACCAGGCACTGCACAGACATGCGGGAAGTCACGATCTTGACTCAGAAGCTTGTCAAGTATGTTAAAAATATCAAACAGGGCTTGTTGAATGAATGTATGTGACTACTACTGCTTATTTGGATGGTCAGGTAAGTGCAGGAGGACCAGGTTCTGCTGACAGGAGGACCATGCTGGAGCCTGCTTTTTCAACTCAGAAATGAGAAAGATGATCCTAATGTCACATTTTATCTTTGGCTTTTGCCTTTCTTATAATTCTTCTGCAACTTGGAATAATCTGCTTTTTCCTGAACTTACCCATATGTGGCCAGCCCAGCTGGGGCAGTGTGGGAGGCTGAGAGCAGATAGGAAAGTCTCTCGGACTTTTTTGGGCATGTTGGGAAAGTTAGAGCTGTTAGCAAACTAGTCAACAGTCAGAGGTCAGGACTGATGCCAACCCACATCTCTAAAGGGTCAGAAAGTTCTTTGAGGGCTCCTTAATGGAAAGCTATTCAAGAGCAGCAGTATTTTTAAAAACTGCAGAGTATGCTAAGAATGATTTTGCCCTTGTGTTTAAGTCACATTCTATTGAATCAAAGGCAAGAGGCCTCTTTAGGACAAAAAGACACCTGTCTTTTAACATTCACCCTAGCCAAGCCTAAAGTAGTCAACTTCTACTATTTACAAAGAAATGAAATGCAAGGTAAGTAATAAGGAGTTCTTGGAATTATGGATCTAAGTCTGGCTCATTTGAAGGACACTATCTAAAACAGCATTTCTACAAATGTTAACAATTCAGACTGCAGAAGTGCACCACTAAGGTTTTTTCAAAGTGCACAATTAAATAACTTTACATTGAGCATATGCACAGGTATGGAAATAGGTACTAAGACTACAACATGTAAAAGCACAATCAACATTTGGCTAATTGGGCTTATTACTCCCACAGATACACAATTTACTGGTCACAGTAATAAACACCATCTGCTCTTTCCTAACTGGAAGCAACCTACCAACTTTTTTTTCTAACTTGAAGAGTTTAGAACATAAAAGGAAGATCTAAACAAGTTGTAATACAGTGGGATTTCCAAGCACATCATCTTACTCTTTCTAGGCTGAATATGATTAAATGTTAGGTGAAAGATTTCTCTTTGCCAGATGCTATATTTGCAAAGCTAAGTTCTAAGTCAAAAAGAACAAGGATAAATTAGGGCTCGATACCCAATCATAAAACTGTTGCATCTTTCCCATGTATGTTAGTGGACTAGTAAAAATGTACCATAATTTCTTTTCAGTCAAGGAAATCATAACAATAGTTAATTTGGACCCAGTATGGTAATGAATCGATTTAACATACATGCACATAGTATCTAATTTTGTAGACAGCATTGTACTAAATCACAAATGTTTTATGTTATCTAATTAAAAACTCTGTTAGTCAACTAGATTTTCCTTTCGTTATTGAAATAATTATAGCAGCATTTATATATCAATTTACATATACCAAGCACTTCTCAAGTCACGTTATAATCAAAGCAAAGCATCACTTTAAATTGATTGACATATGTAAACTCACACACCTTTATGAAAATTAAACCAGCCTGCAACAGCACTCAAAAACATTTTACAAAATTCTGGTTCTTCATTCTTCCTCCATACATTTTGTATACCTTTTTTTTTTTTTTTTTTTGGTCATTCTTTATTATTAAAGACAAATGTAAGAAAATATAATCTTTCTTCCTTTGAACTCATTACCTCCTATGTTTTCCATGCTTAGAGAGGAAAAGTCTGGCAAAGTTCCTGCTGACTGGAAAAGGGGAAACACCACCCCCATTTTTAAAAAGGGAAAAAGAAGGAAGACCCAGGGAACTACAGGCCAGTCAGTCTCATGTCTATGCCCAGCAAGATCATGGAGCAGATCCTCCTGGAAACTATGCTAGGGCACATGGAAAATAAGGAGGTGATTAGTGACAGCCAACACGGCTTCACCAAGAGCAAATTGTGCCTGACAAATCTTGTGGCCTTCTACAATGGGGTCACAGGATTGGTGGATAAGGGAATAGCAACTCACATCATCTACTTGGACTTTTGCAAAGCATTTCATACTGCCCCACATGACATCCTTGTCTCTAAATTGAAGAGACATGGATTTGATGGAGGGATTGCTTGGTGGATCAGGAATTGGCTGAATGGTCGCACTCAAAGAGTTGCAGTCAACAGCCTGGTGTCTGAGTGGAGACCAGTGACAAATGGTGTTCCACAGGGGTCAGTATTGGGACTGGTGCTGTTTAACATCTTTGTTGGTGACACGGACAGTGGGATTGAGTGTACTCTCAGCAAGTTTGCCGAAAACACCAACCTGTGTGGTGCACTTGACAAGCTAGAGGGAAGGGATGTCATCCAGAGGGACCTTGACAGACTGGAGACGTGGGCCTGAGCAAACCACACGAAGTTCAACAAGGCCAAGTGCAAGGTCCTGCACCTGGGTCGGGGAAATCCCAAGCACATACACAGGCTGGGTGACGAGTGGATCAAGAGCAGACCTGTGGAGAAGGACTTAGGGGTGTTGGTGAGTGAAAAACCAAATATGAGCCAGCAATGTGCGCTTGCAGTCCAGAAAGCAATTGCATCCCGGGCTGAATCAAAAGAATTGTGTTCAGCAGGTCGAAGGAGGTGATTCTGTCCCTCTTGTTTTGCCCTGGTGAGACCTCACCTGCAGTACTGTGTTCAGCTCTGGGGTCCCTAGTGTAAGAAAGACTGAAGTACCTCCCCTATGAGGACAGGCTGAGCGATCTGGGCTTGTTCAGCCTGGAGAAGAGAAGGCTCCGGGGAGACCTTATAGTGGCCTTCCAATGCTTAAATGGGGTCTACAGGAAAGATGGGGAGGGACTCTGTATGAGGGAGTGTAGTGATAGGACAAGGGGTAACGGTAAATTTAAAGAGGGTGTATTTACATTAGCTATAAGGTAAAAGTTCTTCACTGTGAGGGTGGTGAGACACTGGATCAGGTTGCCCAGAGCAGCTGTGGCTGCCCCCTCCCTGGCAGTGTTCAAGGCCAGGCTGGATGGGGCTTTGAGCGACCTGGTCTGGTGGAAGGCATCTGGCCATGGCAGGGGGGTTGGAACTAGATAATCTTTAAGGTCACTTCCAACCCAAACCATTCAATGATTCTATGAAAACCAAGTATCTTTCAAGACTTTTTAATGAGGACTTTGCTGATCTGAAGTGCTAATGCAACAAAACATTTTAAAACAGTTAAGTAATACTGTGTTAATTCAAAGACCCGAACTGGTGCTGAATTCAATTCCCAAGGAGTTCAGGTATGACATCTGTCCGATTCATAATTAAATTTCAGCTATGTTTCAATCAAAAATTGTACAAATTTAAGACAGCAGATACTGTCTTCTACTTGTCCGTTTAATTAAATGTGGCAGGACAGCATACAAACTCAAACAAAGCAGAATACTGTATATATTGCCACTGTTCATGAGTTTATTCTTAAAAGCCACATACTGTATCCCTCTGTTCCAAGAGCAGACTGCAGACTAACTGAACAGACTCTTTGGTTGTTTTGCTCACTGTGATGAGCTTATGGAACAAAAATAACCAGTGTCCGCTCAATATCAGGCACAGATGGCTTTCCATAGGATTACATCGCAAACATACTGGGCACATAAAGATCCTCTCCATTCACCAAACTGAAGTCTCCCTGGCTTGCTCTACAGCATGCAAACCAGAGGGTCTGCAGAACCTCCTCCTCCACTACAGGGCTAACTGCAATAGTAGTAACCAATGCAGCAGATCCCTGAATTTAAATGCCAATTAACACTGCTGATCATAAAAACAAGCTTAACATATAGAGAGAGAGAATCGCTCTGCAATTTGAAGAATCAATCACTGTGTTTTACATGCATACAAGGAATATGACTTTTATTTCTATTATCAGTATTTGGCAATGATTATAATTTGCCAAGATGACGGGCCATAGTACTCACTAACTGTGATTTAGAACACCAACTCAGTCTCATCACAAAACTAGAAATTATAGTTTTTAACACTTGAAAACCTGTGACAGCTTTGCTGATGGCATCCCTTTGCAAGCAACATAACTGTGCTTCAGACTTAGTTAATGTAAGACAGAAAAAAAGTACTTTCAGGGCAACACCTTGAAAGAACAAGACATACTGTATGTGATAAATGAGCTGCCAAGCATGAGCTGGAGGGCCCAACTGGCTTTGATTAACACAGGCTGCAATATCTAACAGTATCCGGGAAGGAAGTCTTGCCATTGCAGTACAGCAACTGTGAACAAAACTGCAGCTAGCATGCTCCTACCTGATAAAATATTAAATGATCTGCTAATTTTTTTCACTTGTACTTTTTCTTATCCCCACACCCCAGGCTAAGATCTGATTCTCACTTAGAAGAATATTATAGAAATAATATTGAATTCCCCTCTAACACAAAATAAAGAAAGGCCTCAGGTATATTTAATAACTATCTAGTTTTAATAACTATCTAGTTTATCTTTTATTCCATTGTAATTACCCTGCTACAGCACATCTACAGCCTTCAAGAAGGACGAATGTGTTTGCAAAATATGTATTAAAGATATCAACCAATGCAAAAAAAAGGGCAGTGAATATTTTCCATTCACATTGTCAAGCCAGTGTGTCCACAGCTCCAGCTGTTTAAGGCAGCCAGGAGTTCTCTCCTGGAAGGGTGAAGGTGACACAGTTAGGCAGACCAAAGTAGTTACCCTGGCATCTAGGTAGATGGTTTAGCCTTTGAAACTCACTTTCACTGACCCAATTGGGTGGCTGGTGTCTATGCCTGCAGAATTTCAAGCACATCAGGCCATTCAATGCTGTTGCCTGCCTTGAGCCTCAGTCACTCAGTGGAGGCTGCTGTAAACCTCCAGCCTAGCTGCCTCAGTCATTTCATTAACTGCATGAACTTTCGTATTTCACACAGATTTATGAAATACATAAATTCCAGGTCTGGAGCTGGGTGTTCAATGCCTAGATCTTTCATGGACAGAAGTGTAACATCTAGTCCTCTTGTGAATCTGTGACTTACAGTACTCTTTTTATGTTCCCCTAGGAAATCACTGCATTCAAGTTCTTTCATGGAGTTATAAATAATGAAGTGTTTGCTTTCAAACCTTCAAGCATTTATACCCTTATATTTGTCTCTCTGCAAATGCTGTAGCCACTGAAATAAACTAAAGAAAAAACACAACTTCCATGACAAAAAAATCTTTGAAGCAATAAACGAAACTAACTTTCAACAGACAGTGGGGAAAAATGTAAGTGTAACTCTACGTGGAACATTATATTCTGAGGAAGTCTCAAAAGTCCTTTGAAGTTGTTAATTTAATAAATACCATATCTGTCTTAAGTCATTCAGATCATAGCTAAGTAGAGGAAACAAACTGATACATTCTTAAAGGTAAAAACTATGTATTTGTTCCACACATGTAAGTTTCTGGGAAGATTTTCCCACTGCAAATTTATTTACAAAACAACCCTATTCCGCTTAAAATTGACTACATCTTTAAATAATATTGCATCAAAATAAGAACAGAGCAGTGCACTTCAACCTGCAACAACAATGAAATCAGTAGGTAACGACTGACTGATGTAATCTTCTCCACATAAAATTATGCAACGATGTTGACAAACTAGCAAATGTACTCTCACATTTAAGCACCATCCACAATCTCACATTTAAAACTGTATATTTTCATCACTAGATTCAGATTAAAAACTGCCTTATGAAAATCTTTTTTAATTTAAAAACCAGCGCATAACTTTAAGTTTCATTTAAAGCATCTAAATTCATAGACATTTACCTCAGACGACAACTTCCATCTTTGCCAGGTCTTTTCTTATGGCATGTAAAATCCCATTTTGTTCATAATCACATCAGCAAATGGATATTTCTGAATGGATTTTAACAGTATAGTTCCCAGATTAAGGTTTCTCAAATGCTTGCAGGTGTAGAGTATGGACATTACATGTTTGGTTATTCTTAAGCTTGTCCATCCCATTTGGAATAACATTAAGTAGCTTTCTCATTAATCTTCAGCAAATACAAACCAAACGAACTCTAAGTGTACCAGCAAACATAAGTCCTAGAATAGCTTTCAGCTGGTGAATTCCAGTTTCACAGCAGTCAAGCCTGGTGAGCCTCAAACTTTACTATTCTCTAAGAAATACCAAAGAATATTTATCACATGAAAGTTTCTGATTTAGTACATCCACACAGAAAAAGTACTACGAGAAGAAAAACTAAATGACAAGAAAAATTATTATGAAAAATGACTGTGAAAAATAATGGTAATAAATTAGGAAAAGGACTGTTGTATGAAAATGCTATTTCCAAATCATGGAAGTATTGGGGGGCGAAGAAAAAAAAGAAAGAACTGAAATATGCTATCTTGGATGTCAGTCTGCAGACTACAGTAGGGAAAAATGACCAGTTTTACAGGGAAACTGCTAGCCCCACCCAACTTCATTCTTTCATGTCCTCAAGACAGGCCAGGTGGAATGCGTGAAGTGACAACATGCCATGTCCCAGCTACCATGACATGGACAGACACCTGTACTGGCGGCTCTCAAGAGAATGTGCATCCTTTGGATCTCACAAGAAGTCTGTGCAGACTCCAAAACTTATCAGCAGCAGCAACTTGCAGTCCTTATATAAAACAGAAACTGAGAAATGCTGGAGAGAACTTTTAGAGGCCAAGAGCAGGTCATTTGGGACCTGAAAGCTGGGACCTGCACAGCAGCACTCTTTGCAACATTTCCATTACACCACGTGTAGATTCAAAGAGAAGAGGATGTGCCGAAGCAAAGCTGCAGTCATAGGCTTAAATAATGTTGTTAGGAGGAAGAACTGAGATTCCTCTGGAACTGAGCACAATTCCAGGATACGGAAAGTCTGTACAAAAGGAAAAGGCCTCCTTTGAAGTATAAAGGATCCAGCTGTGGCTATGCCTAAAAATGAAAGAGATTAGATGTGCAGGATACGCAATAATATTTAACTCACTTAAATATTAGAATCAAGAAAAAGATCTTTCAAAAATCTGAATTTGTATTCAAATATGGAAAACAAAAATAATCATAAACTACCAGCCTAAAAAAAAAACAAAACCCAAAAAAAACAAATCCATACAAAACATTTAGGAGAAAAAGTTTGAGGAACAACTTGGAGAAAGTATAAAAAATGAAAATAAAATATTTTTCAAAGATCTGGAAGCCAGACAGAGAGCTGGTAGGGCTAACAGCTGTTCAGGCTATAAAAGGAGTATTCAAGAAAGATGAGGTCAGAACACAAAAATAAAATGTTTTTTCTCCATCTGGGTTCGTAATGGAAGAAACTGTGACAGGTGGTTGGGAGAAAGGTAGTGCAAGAAAAGTTTTCTAAGAATTTCCAATTAAATTACTAAAAAACAGAGTAAGCAATAAAATTAGTGTACAGGAAAATGAATACATGAGAGAGGTAAAGAGCTGAGATGGCTATTTTAAAGGGAAATAATCTCTCAGCAATCTATCAGTGTTCTCCAATGAATAAACAAGCACAGAAAAGAAAGTAAGCTGGTACCATACACCTGATTTCCAAAAGACATTAATTTCACAAGGTCCTTTATCAAAGGCTCTTGACGAAACGAGGCTGATATGGGATTAGAAGGAAGGCCCTCCCATGGACTAAAAAAAGTTTACATGATCGGAAAAATTTGGAGTAAATGGTCAGTATTTACATTGGGAGGTCATTAGTTGAGTCCTGCAGGGATCCAACGGAAGACCAAAACTGGAAAAAGCAGTTAACAGTGAGAAAACTTTACTGACAATGCTAAGGTAAGTCAGGGCTCTGAAGGTGATAAAGAACTACATGATACAATACTTTGTGATAAAATGACAGCTGAAATTCAATGCAAATAAATGTAAAACACAGTGAAAAACATCCCACATTTATAAATAAAATGATGTGCTGATTCTAACTCCTCAGAAATTGTATCAGGAAAAACAAGATCACTCAGTGCACAGTAGTAGTGGAAAAAAAGGAAATTGTATGTGCCATGTTACAAATTATTAGGGAAGGAATAAAGATAAAGCAGAGAATAGCATTATGCTACTTTATAAATCAGTAATACCACACCAACTTTAAGACTATTTACAGTTATGGCCTCTCAATTTCAGAAAGGCCATAGTAGGAATGGGCAATTTGGGAAGAAAAACAATGTTTCTGTACAAAAAATGACTACATAGGAATCACTGAGTGAGTCCTGAGCTATATCACTTCATTTTGGAAAACACAACTGAGAACTGTAACAGATCCCTAAAATCATGAGGAGCATGAAGAAGGTCAGTTGGACACAATCCCCACAGCCTCCTCCAGGACACAAACATGGGTAAGCAGAAGATCCTAGCAAGCAGCAGTCTCAAGACTAGCAAAAGAAAACTTCCTGCACAGGATTCCTCCAAGTTCGAGTTTTAAAAGTGATTGACAGATTCATCAGAAGAAACCATCCTCAGCTCAGGACCTTGTTGGAAGTTGGGATAATATCTTGGAGCTGTATCTCTACAGTTTGACTGTACTCACACTTGCTTTTAGGAGCTACACCACAGCAGCATAATGTTCTTGTTACAAGGCACTCAAGTCATGGCATGCAGTTAGTGGATTATAATGTGTTTTGCAATATTTTGCAAGAGTTTGCAATAGTCAGAGATAATCTGTGTGGCAGATTATTAGTGAAGCAAGTATTACCCTCTTTTTACTTGAACCACATTCTATTTTCATGGGATATATCGTCACAAAATTATTACTATGCAAAAATCATCAGAAACAAAAAAAGCAAAACCACTTTGTTCATATTGCATTGTACTGCAAAAGTAATTACGTTTTTCTATAACATTTGACTTCAAAATAATACAATATTCTCCTTTCATACTTTAGGCATACATATGGAATTCTTCTGTTTTAGTCCAAACATAATTGTCTTAAACAGATATGGCAAAAAAACCTCATATTTGCAGTATGCTTTGATCGAAATATTAATCTCTAAATATACAGTCCTCTGAAGTTGTATCTACAAGATTTTGTTCAGATGCAAAGACAGCAATTTGCAACAGTGATGGCAATTAAATAAATTATACTCTTCATTTAAATAAATTATCAGCCCTGAAAAATTAATTTCATCCATTTACAGCAGCATGTTTCCTTCCGCTATTCAGTGGGAGCAGTCAATATGTATTTTTTATTTCATGCAAATAGAATGTGACAAATAAATAGATTCCTTGCCTTTGTTCAGACTGCATCATATAAAACTAGTCTGAAGACCTAATCCTACTTCCCTATTTGTTCAGGAATTATCATATTTTTATGAATAATAAATTCATGTAATGTAACTAACATGTTATATCATCCCTAATATGGATGCAACCCTGACACAGAATTATTGCTCAACACTTAGATTCTTATACAACTCTCACACTGATATTGGTCTGCTTCAGATGGAAAATAAAGAGAGTTCAGAATGGGGTTCTCTTGGTTTTTTCTTACTGATCTACTAAAAATGCAACGATTAATTGGTCTGATGTATGCTTTATAAGAATTAATCTTAAAAAGTTATCATTCATGTCTTGTAAATGTGATTTTCAAAGATAGCAGTGCATAGCCTTGCCATGTAGACAAAGAATAGCTAAACCGAAATAAATATATTTGTGAACTAGAGTTTTCAAGTAGTAACATTAATTAAAATTCCAGATTTTTATTCTGTCATTGAAAAGCATCAAAATTATTCATGATATGACAGAATTCACCATGACAGAGTGAAGAAGTGAAAATGTGTTTGATATTGGATTTAGACATTAAGGTTTATCTGTAAAATACCTAGGTTTTAATATTTATTTTATCTTTATAAGGTTTTGTGGCAATTACAAGCCATAGGTGTGAGGTAGCTAGCAAACTCCTTAGTAATTATTTTTGAGATCTAGTTACAATATGATAAAAGAACTGGTTATTATTAACCAAAGCAATTAAAATGGTTTATATAAAATTATAAGATACGGAGAAGGTGAGCAATAAGTCAAAAAGAAAGTGCCTCAGAGACGTTTACAGCATGGGATTTATGGCAAGTCTTACGAAAACATGACGAAAATATCCCTTCACTATCACAATTACTCTTAATTTGCACAATCTTTGGAGAAAAATGTATGTCATCAAAGAAAATTAATGAAACAGTGTACTCAGTTTCTTCTTATTTTCACGTAAATGGTTTTAACATGCTCTTATGTAAACTGCTAAATGACTAATCAATATTTTTTGTTTTATACTAAAAAGAATTTTCTTAATGCCATTGTCCATAGGCCCATATGCATACAAGTAAGTCTGTGTATCTTAAATAAACTCCATTAAAAAATCTTTTACTGTAATCTCTCATTCTAAGCAGAGCATAGTTCCCATTGACCTGAAAGCTAGAGGTAATCAAAGTGCCAATGTCTCTGAGCAAAATTTAGTACAACATATCTGAAAACAAACACTGTAAATCAAGCACTAAGCAGAAACAACAATTTTTTAGGACCGATAAATATCTTCCCATTCTATACAAAATGGTTCCTTATAACTGACATTTCCCTATATTTCTGGAAAATGCAAGCCAGAAAAAAATATACCAGCTGAAAACATACTGGGCATGTTTCCCCTTTTAAGCAGTTTCTTTCTTAGCTCTGTGTCTTAGCCTGTATCATTAGCAATTCTAACATGTTTAGCTAATTACTATGATTCCTTACTTGGTTAAAGGGACTATACACAGCTAATCAGATCGGTTTTGTTTTAGCTGCAACTGCAATTTCAATCCCATTATCCCATTAAAAATAAACCCCACTACATATTAAAATTATTAAAATAGAACACTATTTAGGATAAACTTCAGGAATAAAGACTCTGTTCTAGCCTTGCTAAACAATCAATTTCTTTTTAATTTCATTGATTCCATTTTGGCACAATGCAAATTAGTTCATATAGAAGGAAGCTAAAAATTGCCAAAAGTTCATTGGCTATATTACCCTGGGGAGCAGTGTCCCAAATGAAATTGTGTAAGAATTGTAAATGGAAGAATTTCAACTGTAAGCTAACTAAAATACACATTATGTAGTATATCATATGCAACACAGGTCTGTATTCTGTTTCAAAGCATCATATTGATGAGTTACGGCTCATTTCATTGAAAGTAACTGCAATGCAATGACCATACTGTGATTTGGATCATGTGACTCTTCAGACTTGCAAAACTCATGTTTACAGTTCTCTGCACTGGAGCAAGCAGGCAGAGCACCACACTCGGTTCCACAGTGAAGCAGCTCTTGCTTCTGCCTTGGCTGGACTTTTGAAATTATTAAATGACTGAGAAGAAGAGGACGCGCAGGCTGCATACATGCACGAATACAGTGTCAGGAGACAAACTGAGGACTGTACTTGGGCATCGGTACTGCTCACATCGTTACAAATGGCCAGGCAAGGCTCTGGACCAGTCAACGAGTCCTCTCCCACGCAATCTCTGAGCAGACCTTGGGAATTAACTGGGTCAGGAATGACTTCCAAGATGCATTTTTTATGAAGTCATCTTGTTAGAGAGGACAGGAGATGTAATGCTATGGATGTGGCTAGACCATAACAGCTGGCCGCAGAGCCTAACAGGCATTGGCGCTGCTTAATTGTATAGTGTAGATGCAGCCATGTACGCTTTGGTTACACTTGAAATCCAAGAGCAAAATATTTATCTCTGCTGTACTAAATTTCACCTTAATTAGATTAATGTTATAGGACTCTTAAAACCCTGAGAAACGTTTGCATTAAAATAGAATTTCCTCTATAAGAAGTCATTCAGAGTTTAAAGTATTACACATACACATTAATCACTTAAATCTCTTTCCCTGTGAGGATGAGAAAAGAATATCGATTGCTGTTACACCCTTATGAGAGAGAAGGCATGAACTCACTCCTTATCCTAAACCACTTTTTAAAAATTGTAAGACAGGAAGTATAACATTCTAAATAAATGTAATTAAAGTGTTTCGAAGGAAGAACAACAAAACATGGCTTTCCCCTTTCTACCCAGCTAAGTCAACCACCATATTACTGTGAGATGTAGCAGCAGACTGAAAAAAAACTCTAGAGTGCATCACTGGACACCACTCGTCACTGGTCTCCACTCAGACACCGAGCCATTGACCACAACTCTTTGAGTGTGACCATCCAGCCAATTCCTGATCCACCAAGTGGTCCATGCGTCAAATCCATGTCTCTTCAATTTAGAGACAAAGATGTCATGCAGGACAGTATTTAACCTATTATAAATATTTGAATGAACCTATTTGAATTATTTCGATGATTCCAGAAAACTGTGGATGAGTATATTTTGTCTTCCTCGATGTGCTGGGTACAGGTGCTCTCAAGATGCAGACAAGGAAGCTTAGAAACCACACATAGGAGACAAAGTTTGTTGTCATGGTCTGCACTCAGGTCAAGAGTTAAGGAAGAAGATAACTGGAAGAGACAGGCTGTCCCAAGCCACTACTGTTTTTTGCTACAGATTTTGTGTTGTACAAATCACCTAGGCAAGGAACAGAGCTTTACCTGTCTGGACCTCCAAGGGAACACAGAGAAGTTCTGGCTGCGCCAGAATACCTGTGGGGAGGGCTGCAGCTATGGAGATTATGGCTTCTGCTGTTATAAACTAACCATACAGATAAATGCGAAGGCTGAAAGCAACAGGCAAACAACAGAGAAAGAAGACTCTTGGGAGCAGCAGCTAAAAAACATACCACTAGCAGGTGGCAGTCTTAACCCAGCACCCATAAATGTACGGTCGCTACTCAGTCTGCCACTGATTTCGTTCAAGTGACAGCCTTCACTGCAGACAGTGCTACTCAGCTATCCACTTGAGCTAGCCAGTTTGGGGGAATTTCATGACTCAGGATCATGTGTTGCAAACAGATCTTCTCTATATTTAAAATAGCAAAGAAAATCCAGTATAAACAACTGCTAGATGCCCCTATGGAAGAAGGCGCTAGTTAAGAGATTGAGGCTGTTTACATAGTGGTATTAAAAAATGTATTTAAAACAAATTATAAAATGGAGTATTTAAACTGTATTTATCTCTTGTTTGGACACATTTAGCCAGAATTGATGTGGTCTTAATTTGAATTAATTTCTGAATCAAAGAAATATGGAATTAATTAGGAAAATAAAAGTCATTACACTTAATTTTCCTGAGAATCCCAGAGCAAACATACCCCGTTCATGCCAAAAAAGTGTAGAAGTCTAAATTTTCTGCCTTTTTTTTTTTTATACAGGGACAGTGAATGCTTTATAAACCCTTTCTGACACTGAAATTAAAGCTGTCTTATATCCCTGTTAAGAGAAGCTGATTATTTTGCAGTACTGAGAGATAAATTAATAGTGTAATTGCAAAGAGCAAATATCAATTTTCTACCATAGCTAAACAGGGAATTTTTCAGCCAGATGGTATAGGTTTTAGCAAGTTATGATGTCTAACAGAAAATATTTGGAAAAAATTAATTACAGCAATCACTGCTGCATCAACTGCAGTGTTAGTCATTCTTTAACATTTATTTCATATTCACCATAGTAACCTCTCCCCAATTCAGAAGCACCAAATATTTTGTTTAAATAATACTTCTTACTTCAGTAAAACAACATCCTTGTTGAGATGAAGACACTTCAACATAAGGCAAATACACTGTGAGCATATCAAGCAATGTCAATGTAATTTTTAGGAAGAAAAATTTATTTTCAGTAAACAGTCTTAATGAGGAAGCATAGATATTTACAGCTATGACATCTGTAAAATACACCATCTCTATTTCAAACAGCATATACCTTACTAAGAACCTGATTACCTGTATTGGTCTCCTTAAAGAGCATGATGTTCCTTTCCAAGTTATAAATGTTTGCTTTCTTTCCTGATAGGTCTCTCGTGAAACTTACAGAAAAAATGTTAAACTGGAAGAGATGTCTCTGCATGGAAGTAGAAATAATACCTAACAATAAGCATCACAGAAGGCTTAACATAAAAATGTTTCAAAAATCAAAATATCTACAAAGGTTTTTTCTTGTTGCTAATTAACTGCATTCTACACCAGTTTTTGAGATTAATTTTTGTTTCAATTGTAAGTCTTTCTACCTTTTATATCCAAAAGAAGTTGAAAAAGGAACCATCGAAAATAAGTAACTTCTGCCGTATGAGATATTCCAGTTTTACTTTTATTTTTTGGTTCTGATCAAAGGGGAAAAAATAGTAAAACTTGATTATTAAAATATGAAGTACATTTATAACCTACTCTTCTGAGATTTTAAATATTTTCATGATTTCAACAATAATCTGAAATTTTTTTTTGTTTGTTTCAGGTTTATATTTTTTATGATTTCATGAATTTATACTAAATATGTTACGGGTTTCATTAATGTACATTCTTCTCTTCCAAGAAAGAGGTATTTCAATCAGTGCCTGCTAAAAGTTGCCACAACTTAAATATTAAACCAAACATTTCAAGTACGGTTTTGTTTCATGTTCTCAGATGGTAGTAATGCACTGCCATGAATGGTTTAATATGATTAAAATGCAATTATAAAATAAAGTACAAACAAATTTTTTAATTTTTTAAAAAAGTAACTAAGTAGTCTCCAAAACAACAGAATCACTTTTTACCAGTTATTGAATGCACCATTAGCAAGTTTGCTGATGATACCAAACCAAGAGGTCCTGTTCAGTCTCTTGATGGATCTAGATAGACTGGAGCATTGAGCTATGGTTAATGGAACGAAATTTAACAAGTCAAAATGCCGGATTCTGCACCTGGGATGGAGCAACACTGGGCACAAGTATAAATTGAGAGAGGAGTGGCTGGAGAACAGCCCTGCAGAAAGGGATCTGCAGGTGCTGGTCGACAGCTGGTCACAACAATGTGAGTCAGCAGTGTGCCCTGGCAGCCAACAGGGCAAACCGCATCCCGGGGTGCATCAAACACAGTATGACCAGCCAGTCAGAAGAGGTGATTATCCCGTTAGTGAGGCATCACCTTGAGTGTTGCGTGCAGTTCTGGGCCTCACAATTTAAGAAGGATGTGAAGGTCCTTGAATGTGTCCGGAGGAGGGCAACAAAGCTGGTGACAGGGGTGGAGGGAATGTCCTGTGAGGAGCAACTAAGGAATTTGCACTTGTCTAGTTCGGAGAAAAAGAAGCTGAGGGGTGACCGCATTGTTCTCTTTCTAAGGAGGGGAAGTGGAGAGGGAGGTGGTGATCTCTTCTCCCTGGTATCCAGTGACAGGACGCGTGGGAGCGGTTCAAAGCTGCACCAGGGGAGGTCTGGACTGGACATCAGGAAGTGTTTCTTTACCAGAGGGTGGTCAAACACTGGAACAGGCTTCCTAAAGAGGTGGTTGGTACCCCAAGCCTGTCAGTGTTTAAGAGGCATTTGGACAATGTCTTTGACAGCATGCTTTAACTTTTGGTCATGCCTGGATTGGTCAAGCAGTTGAACGAGAAGATCGTTGCAGGTCTCTCCCAACTGAAATATTCTATTCCATTCTGTTCTGTTCTGTTCTAACACATATTGCTGTAAAAACTCCCACTTACTTAGGCTCAAGAATTTTTTGTCTTAACAGTACCAATGTGATGGTGTTTTATTTCCATGCTTTGTAGTCAGAGCTTAGATAATTTTCTATTCAATATAAAGAAATAACAACACTTTTGACTTTAGAATGTATCATTGCTCATTCAAGTCATGGGATGATTCTTATGAGTCAGATCTAATTTATATAGCTATACTTTTAGTATAATCTCAGCATTTCAGAGAAATTCATTCCACAAAGCTGATGAAGAACAACATCGGATTTCTGATGCTGTTGTATCCTGGTTCCCTGCAGTCCACACTGTAACAGCCTTAGATCCTAACGGTGGACCTCGTTATGGAGAGAACTTGGACGTGCTCTCTGAACAGGGTCTCCATCCCATCTTCACTGACCACAGAACTTGCAAGAATTGAATTGTCTTAAAGTTTGTCTGCCCCTTTAAGATGCAGCTGAAATTAGTAAATAAAAAAAAAAAAAAATAAAAAAAAAAAGAGTGGGAGTACAAACTGAAAGACAATGAATGTAGACAAATTTTCCTCCTCTAAAGACCTGGTTGGTAAAATATATCAAAAACCCTCTCCCAATTCTACTCTTCCCTCTTTACAGTCACAGTTTTGTTGTTTTTATAAAAGAAGGGCTTTTTTTTTTTTTTCCATTTTGACTTCTGTCTTTCACTTCCATATCCTTTAACCTTGGCAGGTTCTGTGAAACATTTGGCTTTGATTTCTGTATGTGGTACACCCTGCACAAATCTCTGCTCCTCAACACATTCCTACATTCTCAAAACTATTTCTGACAATTGGCCTCATTCAGAGCATGGCAAAAGAAACTGGGAGAGTTTCATGAGGAAACTAAGTGAAGGACAGCTTACGAGGAAAATTGCCAACATGGATATTTCTTGACTTTCTGCCATTATTGGACTTCTGAGCCTTTGCATCTCCAAGTCTCTGCTCATCATTGCACTGTTTCAGGCCATCTGGAACAACCTTGGTACAACTTTAAGAGGAAAAAAGTGCTTTCAGTGAAACAGCTCTTTTTGAGAAGAAAATATTTTTTTCTGAATAGAATGTGGTATGAGAGAAAGGTAGCAACTGGTTTTAGTGATATGTGTTCAGAGACATCAGTGCTCTTTCAGATGTTTACACAGAAGTACTAAGCCATTTCTGTAAGATCATTTAATCTGCATGGTTTCAAGTAAAGAATTGGAGAATGAAACAAAGATTAAAATGTGGGGCAGAGAAAAGGTCACTAATATCTGGAATAACTTGGCTAGTCAAATGACAGTAGACAGCTAACATCACAGCATAAGCTATCAACTTATTTTCATGATATAAAAAAATCAAATCAAAATTATCTTTCTTCCAGCCATGTGTTTAACGCCCTCAAACACAGCAAAGTTACAAGATGCTGAAGAAGCTTAATGACTCAAAGCATCAGATCCTTCCTTTGAAAACTGTCCAGAACAGCTGGTCTTGCCACTCACTAATGGTATTTCATTAAACCCTTCCTTCTTTGCATGAAGGAGTATCTTCAAGAACTTTTTGAGTATTCTTGAGAAGTATGTTAAGCAGATAGCAGACAATACAAAGGCAAAAAATTTATGAAGGAATTCCTCTCCTATAAGGCTAACGATTATGTTAATACAGCATTACAAGATAAAGTTCCATCATATAAATGTACATAAAATAGAAATTCAGCTATTCATGGCCATGAAAATGAATTCCTGTTAAGTAAAGATCTTTCATATCAGATACTGAAAACAAGAGGACTTCTGTAATAATAACACTGAGACCCTTTTTAAAAGAACAGTAGCTGTTTATGCACCCTTCTTGCCAACATTTCATTTTCTCGTTCAGCCCAACGCTACACTTTAACCTCTGCTATCTCCAAACACCGGCTGGTTGCTAGTAATCAGTCCTGGGGTGATGCCATCAGTGTTGCAGATCTACACAGCATGATCTGGTTCATTCTACATCTGCTCTCCACTGTCTTAGTGGCCTCTGGGGAATTGTCACTGGTGAAATCCATCGTACATTACAAAGCCACTGGGGGGGAACAAGAAAATAACTGAGCAGTAACCTTTGCCTGTCCTCCAACTAGTCCTCAGCACCGAGAGTCCCAGCAGAACAAGAGCCTGGATGTGCTGTTCGTGGAGCATTTGCTGTCCTTCAGCACAGCAGTGCTGTCTACTGCTTTTTATACAAATAGAGAATTAAGTGGCTCAAATACTGATACTGCTACAGAAGCACCACAAAAATACACCTAGAAATCCCAAGGAACTGAAACCAATACTCTAGGAATACTATTAGGCTACCAAAGTGTTTCTTAATTAAACACACACCAATCCTGATACAAGGATGCTCTTGAATTAAGATATGATCATAGAATCACAGAATCACAGACTGGTTTGGGTTGGAAGGGACTTTAAAGACCATCTAGTTCCAACCCCCCTGCCATGGGCAGGGACACCTTCCACCAGACCAGGTCGCTCAAAGCCCCATCCAGCCTGGCCTTGATCACTTCCAGGGAGGGGGCAGCCACAGCTTCTCTGGGCAACCTGTGCCAGTGTCTCACCACCCTCACAGGAAAGAATTTTTTCCTAACATCTAATCTAAATCTCCCTTCTTTCAGTTTTCATAATGTTTCTATGTCACCTGTTGATTTCCAGGCTGTCTATTCCTTACGGAGAGTTCTGGTCACTCTCTGACTAGATAACTAAAATTCAATAACTGAATGATTGCTGGTTTAGTTATTTGTAGTTTTGAGATTTCTGAACAGTTTGAAGTGAAGTATAACTGAACTTTCTGTTGACTAGAAAAAAAATTGTCACTACTCTGTGAATGATGTAATGTGCCTAAATCCTGTGGTCCACTACTGTGTAATTAATCCTTTTAATTGTATCCCTTCTTTAACAAAAGTGTTTGGAACAACACTCTCAAGAGTGCAATCGTATATATAATTGTATATATGTGTATATGATTATATATATATCTATGTATATAATAGTAAATATACAATTGCAAAAGCATACAATAAACCAAAGCAGTTAGCACCTCTTCAGGCAATACTGATGTCAAGGTTTTGAGAGAAAAATTTGCATGTGCACTGTTATTTTTATTAATATACAGTAATCAACAAAAGGAAAGAATGTAGTTGGGCAGGTTTTCATTTCAATGCGTTTTAACAAAACTGGGTTTTTTCCTCTATAAGCCGTTTTGGGTTTTTCCCAAGTATAGTAAAAGAGCTGCCTCTGCCAATCAAGCAATATGAGTGATGGAAAGTCACCCATACATAGCCCTAAAAAATTTACCAGCTGTGCAAAACCCCTCACACTAATAACTGGAACAATCTCTGTACAAAATAATCATTCTGTGAAAGCCTTCTCAAAATGATTTGCTGACTGCCATACAGATAGAAATAGTTCTGCTCTGATACATTAATGATTGTATGGTAATGTTTCAGTACCTATGAAGAGGACTCGTAAAATATTCACCTGCCATTTGAGTCTCTTCTATGACCAACCAGATAACTCTGCAGAGTGCCCCACTGTTCAGGCTGAATACAACAATAATCTACATTTCATTAAATAAAATATACTGAGAAGTGAATGACTGCTAAAGCATATATTGTTGCTAATTAGAAGTGCAACATATTTCAATCATTTTTTCATAACACCCTGTTTTTTTCTGACATATTTACTCTCCTTTTACTTACATAGACTAGAAACACCTTATTAAGAGGTCTAAGTAGCAAAGTTAGGATACATGATCAAAGCTGTCTGAGATAATCTTTAAGTTACCACAAAGGAAATGAGGACTTGAAAACTGATGCTTGCAGATGCTAGAACAGCACGTGAGGTCAAAGCTGGTGAAGTGACTGGCAGGATATGAAGCTGGGTGATCATGAGTGAAAGATTGTTCCTTCTTGCCAATTACGAAAGAGTAAAAGAATTAGTCCCTATCCATGACTTAGAGCTACCTCAATGATTGAAGAAAAGGTAGCATGAGAAGCTGTAAGAACAGGGCACAATGGGGAAGTCCTGACCCTATCCATTTTTACTGGATAATGCAGAAAGAAATTATAAAGTAATTAGACTACCCTTTAAACAGGAATAACCAGTTTACATCCCATGCATTGAAGAAGACAGGATTCAGTAAAACATAACTATTTTTAAGAGCACATTATGATACAAGACTAGATTAAGATATAGCTGATGCCATCTTGGAATAAGGGCATGAGACTGACCTCCAGACAAAAAAAAAAAAAAAAAAAAAAAAAAAGACTGCTGAGTCTTAAAAATTCACTCATGCTCCAGAGGCTGTCATCCCAGTGTGCCACTTCATCGTGATGCTCACTCTCTCTCACAAGGCCTATCCAAACACAGCTCAATTCCTGGTCCTCTCCTTAACACCATGCAACCTTCCCACAGACTCACACCAGTTCCTTTGGGGCCTTCCTCCAAGACACTTCATCTCCCAACACTGCTCTACAATTCTGACAGGCAAAACCCTTCACCATGCTGTCATTATGGTGATGCTCAAAAAAAGTGCTGATTGCGTGGCTCCACACTAGTAGTGTCACTGTACACTCATTGTGTGTATGAGGATCATTACAGATAAGAGGAAAACCAATTTTCATCGTCCAGAAAACAAATCACTGATACAGCAGGTCACTGCAAACTACAGTAAGAGTATTTTTATGCTGCTGGAACTTCTAAAGAGAAATCAACACAGTTCCAGTGAGAAAGTCTCTGTTAGATTGTGGATTAATAACTGACAAGAAACTATGAGAAATACTTCACAATAAACTGAATACATTATATTACTCTAAAAATTATTTTTTAAACATACAACAACAAAAAAATTTATAATGTGAAACTCAAGCTTGCCAGCTCTTTGCTATTTATTCTATTCTAAAACAGCCTATTATATAGCATCATAGATCTCTCTGTGGTAACGTAGAGAGACAGAAAGCTGATACGAGCTTAAAGTATGATGTCTCTACAAACAAGTTGCCTATAGACCTCAATAAAGCACTACAAAATAACTGAGCTCTTTGCTCAGACATTAAAAGGTAAAAGAGAGAAACCACTTGAATGGCTGAAAATCAATAAGGAAAACATTAATTTTTCTCATTCTTATGTTATATCTGCAACAGCCAAATATCTTATTCTCAGTGTACTGGCCCACAAAGCAAAAGCTAACTTTTGTTCTAAATGAGTGATTATGAGACAGGGAACAGCTGATGAGAAAACAAAAATAAAGCATTATATCTCAGGCCATTTGGTAAAGATTTCCTTGTTCCTTATTCAGATATTGCGCCTGACATCAATTCTTATATTTCAGAATCAGAGTTAGTAGACCAGAATCCACCTGGAAGACAGAGTCCTCCTCTATACAGCAACTTATAAACTGCCCAGATACAAATTGGATTGAAAATGAATGCACCGAGAAAACCTTGCTGTTAACAGCTTTTAAATAAAGGTGTACAGTAAAGATGACACAAAAATTCTGAACAGATTATTACCCATCTTTTTGCTATTTTGACCCACAAATTATGAAATTTAGAGTTAAAATGGCAGTTAGGTAAGATCCTAGCTTATTGAAGGAAAACATCTGTGAGTCGTTAAGACTTTGAAGTCTTCTACGTAGCCATCAGCTTCGAGCAGATCAACAGAGTATACCTTAGGATTTACTATGTTTAAGGTTTCCATCGTCAGGAATCTCTAAATACACACACACATTGGAAAGCCCAGCAGGTTACTGAGATCTCCACTACTGTAAGTCAGATACCAAAGCAAGATTTGAAAAGAGACAAGTGTGGCCATTCCCACTCTTTGAGGTACCAAGTTAATTTAGGTAGTTAAATCCTTCATCTGCCACAGCAGTGCCTTGTCATGTACCTATTACAGCAAAGTATAGTCCTTTTATCCAGATACTTAAAAGTAAGTGTTTGATTGTACCTCGGTTACACTGAATGACAATTGCTAGTGGCCTTGTGTATCACTGCCAGATATTGACAAAACAGTATTGCCACATACAAACAGACCATCATTCAAAACCAATTCACAGTTATAAGCTAGCAAATAGGCATGCCATGGGAATCCTGACTACGGGAATTGGTGAGAACGTGGGATCAAGATGCCTGAGCACAGATATCTACAGACACATCTACACTGGGCATCCTGACCCGCCTTGGGCTGCCTCTTCAGAAAGGCAGGCATCTTCACCATTGATTCAGTTTTGTTTGTCAGATCTGAAAAATGGCTGGAGCATCTGCTATGGCGTCAAGCGCGTGCACTGAGGCAAACCAATTCCACCCAGGTCCTTGCTCGTAGAAGTAACTGGTGACACTGAAGGAATGCCAGCCCTATTTCACAATGTCAACAGAGGTAGATTACCCAGTCCTCTGAGCTCACGTACAAGAACAACGTGAAAAACATTTTCAACAGCGACAATCCTAAAAAAACCCTCTCTCTCTAGTATTTTCCATAGAATCTAACCTAGATTATATCTTGTCCATTTGCTTCTTCTTAGAGATGTGCACAACTACAAAGAAAAATACAGAGACGTGGTGTGGCATTAGTCTATTACTCTTTGTTTTCCTACAGCACCAAATTTAGTTTTCAATGCAAGAAGTCTAATTCAGTGCAAAAACACTATTCTATATATTCATGAATAAATTCAAAATGTCGAGTTTTGTTGTTCATATCATTAATGACATTTAAGTGACACACTCCCACAATTTCTGATTTGAAGTAACTAAAAAAAAAGTTTGCCTTTACTTTCTTGAAACACAATTAAAAGCCTTGATTTAAGATATGTATGTACTAAAATACTATTGAAAGGACATTGCAATGCAGCTGGCATGTGCATTACAGAGCAATGAACAAATTTATATGAAAATTGGCAGATATTTGCTAAGTGGATTGCTTTTGGAAAATGATTTGGACTGATAAAAAAATATCACAGTTAATTTCTGCATACTGGTAATACTAATCAGTTGAAATACAATCGTTCCTTCTTATAACATGGATTGCATTGACATTAAAGTGTAAGTATTGTCAAATATTTTTACATTAAATCAAACTCTGGCAGGGTGTTTGTACTGGATTTTATTATATAATATCACCATCCTGCCAAGCTGATGGGTAGTCACTGGAGAACTGAAACATGCACAAAGAATAGTACTTGACCTTGCATTTACTAGAAAAAAACCTGTTCAAAATCACTGCAAGTCTAAAAAAAACCAAACACAAAACCCAGCAAAACCAACCCTTAAGTAGTTTGCTTGGTTCAGTTGCAATGGGGATATTCTTCAAGGTCAGCTCAAACACACATCACCCCTGTAACTCCACACCAGTGTCTCAGCTGAGATTAACAACCTCATGCACCAAGTGCCAGCAGAACAAATGAAAACAGCTCAAAAGAAAGCTATTACTTGAACCGTTCCTATGAAAATATATCTTTTTAGGAAGTAGTGTTACTTAATTGCTGTGCTAATTCCTCTGTTTGTTTTTTTTCTTTCTATACCCAAGGAAAATTTCAGATTTGTTAAAGCCTATTTTTACAAAAGCTACGTTGCATTGTTATTCTACCCAAATGATGTGAAAATCCGTTTTAATACAAGTTCTTCCAAAGAAGCTTAATTATGAACGTGTAAGGATCACCTCTGCTATTTCTTCACAAGCAATCTGCTTTCCATATTTTTTCCTCTACCAGCTGCGCTGAGTTACCTACAGAGTGAACAGCAGGTAGCAAAAAACTGACAAGATGAAGAATGTATTCGCTAACAGGGAACTTACATACCCCGAGCTCATGCATCACCACAGCTTACACAAGTTTTAATGACTCTTCTGAACTGACAAGATGAGGATGCTCCCACTCTGTGGGACTAATCAGAACCAGTAAAATGCTTCAGTGACAAAAATTGGACTGAAAGTTACATAAGTGGTTATCTTGCCTTAAAGACAAATGGGGATAGTGGGGGTTCATTTAGTTTCTCTCAATTGCAACATCCACTGAAACAGAAAACCCTGTTAAGAAAGCAATGAAGGCATGAGGAATTTAAATGGAACAACAGAAAAATAACCTTAGTGGAAAAGACATCTGAAGTTTATACAGATGGACTAAACTATGTAGAAGTGTCCTGCTTCTGCATTCATCCTCCTGTATTAACAAGGGGTCATTATACAAGATGGAAATTTCTATGAAATGACAGAATGTGACAGACTACTTGTCAACAAATCTTTCTAGGATCAAAATTGAATGACAGTTTATTCTTGTTAGATCAATTGAGCGTATCAAGTGCTGAAAATTATACCTTTATTTCTCAAAAATTAAACTATAATGCATTTGGTATAACCAAGAAGGAAATAAGAAGTATGTCAAGCTAGAAGAGGTTCTTAAAATTATATTTAAAAGAGATATGACTTTCAAGGTTAGTAAATGCTCAGTGGATTACTCTGCTTGGGAGAAAATGAATTATTTTAGCAGGCTTAAAAATCAGGAATTGCAAGCTGTGTGACCAAGAGTCATGAAACTGCTCAGGAGACGGGAAATTAATGTTAATGGCTTCTCTCTACCAAGTATAATATCTCTAAGCCACATCGTCATTTTCTCTTTGATCTGCCCTGCTGAGAAAGGCAGGAACTTTTTAAGTCACAAAATCTTTATAGTGCACTGAACCAGACAGATAATTTTTGGCTGACCTCAGCTTCAGAGGGCATACAGACTAAACCCATTCAGGTGCATCCTGAGCAGACAGGAGTGCAAATTGCAAGTGCAGTTCAGAAATGGCATCTGGTCCCTTATTACCTCCACAAATACGCTGTTATTCCAACAATGTATCTTTAAAAGACAGTGCTAACTCTGTTTGAGGTCTTAGATATATTGATATTTATAAATCCATAAGATTTGATTGAATGAAATACACTATCGCTCTAATCTCCAATCCACAGACAGTTCCCTTTGAAGAAATACAGTGATTTCTTTTCCCAGAACTATAACAAACTTATGAGCAATAAATCATATAAAAAACTTACACAGAAATTTGACTGCTTTTTGTTTTTCCCTTCTTTCTAATGCATAAAGAAACAATACCAAATGTCATTCCCCCTCCCTGGGAGAACATAGTTTATCTGCCCAAGAACACTTGTTTAATCATCATGGGATTAACAGGGAAAAAAATTAAGAAGAGAAAGAAGGAAAAAATCCAGGCTGGCTAAAAAAAGAAGTGAGTAGAGTGAACAGTTCGACGTTACATTCCCCCCACCCTGACCACTGCCATGTGTTAAGGTGCCTTCTGGTAATACTAAATAGATCCAGTTTTTACCCACATTTCCCTAAACAAACTAGTTTAGTCAGGCTGCAGAAAAATAGTTCTTAAGTCATCTCCTAGACTCTGAGGGGTATCCTGCAGCAACAACACAGACACCTGGTGCTTTCCTCCTGTGTGTGTAACTCACTTGGACAGTAAGTGCCGAGAAGCCAGAAAAAAATTCCTCTGAACCTAAGGTGAAAAGATGCAGCTACAGTATATTATTCTGCAACATAAAAATGTTTTTGTAACAATTTAAGACCAGAAGTGCATTAGACAGACTGATATACAGTCAAACCCATATTCATTGCATATACTATGCTACGTAAATTAATATAGAATTAAAAACATAACTCAAAACAAGTGAATAAATAATAAAATACCTACAATCACAGTGACCAATGCCACCAGCATAACACATAGACTTTTTGCCTTTTTTGATTCTTTTGATTTGATGCACATTCAACAATTAAACAGCACTCGTCCCCATGAAAAAAAAAGAGAACAACAGCTTACATACAAAATCAGGTTAATACCTTCTTGAATATTTATGAAGTAGATAGATATAACAACTGTACTCTTATATAAGTATACACTATTTTATAATGCTTTTAGTAGTTTTTTTTCTGCAACAATTTTCCACTAATAATCCTGAAAAGACATATTTAATTACACTAATTATTTGCATGGTTAAGTGCATGTAAGTTTTTTTCCATTGCTTGTGTTTTAAGTTAATGAACGTCAGTTAAACATGTACTGATAATGCAGATCCTCTTCTAATGCATTTATGAACTCAGTGTTGTTTAAGCGGCCTGTTAGCATTGACATACATAGTGGAGATACCAACAAGCAATGTACCAATGCTTGGAGGAAGTCATCTCTCAGGACACCCATGTGCTTGGCTGAAAAAATTACTATGTCTTGATGTGTTATCTGACATAGCAGGAATAGGCCAAGAAGAGGGTAGGATTTCTTGGGAAGAAAAAAGCAGTTTCTGAACACAGAGGATTTCAACTCCAAGGGCGAGATGCACATGATACAACCCTAACAGTCAGAGTGGCTTCTGTCTGCAGAACCTAATGCACCACCCTACACAAAATTTGATTAGAAACCCTCAAAATGCTAACTTTGCAAGGGTTATGTTTACCAAATAATTTTAGTATCTTTTTTAAATTAAAGTTAAATTTTGAGGAAAATTATGTCAAAAAGACGTTCTGACAGGGAATATTTAACCTTCATTTCTAATTTATTCAGTTTACATTGCATATGACTGGGAGGCAGATTTTTGAATAATTCAGTGGTGACAAGCCTTTATGTAAAGAGAAGAATGAGGGATGTGAGGAATTAGTAAGAAGGAAAAAACACATGCATCTCTCAAGGATCTGAGAATGGCAAACCCAGTGATGCACAGAGTATAGGAGCCCACTAATGAGTTGCATGGACAGTGCTCCTGAAAATAAGAAATACAGTTACTTAGCAGAGGATGCACAAAATACTACACTGAACAACACTGTAGTAGTCAGAAGAAAAGATTTATGTTGTATGATTATCAGTATACACACAAATGCACAGCTATATCCATGGATTCAGAAATTATTTACTCTGTAATTTACCACATGTAACTAGATACCTAAAAGTACCTGCAGAACCTGTGCTATTAGCCGCTATACATAAGAATCTCTAAAATATCCATTTACCCTTCCTGTTAAAATTCATTATTAAAGCATTAAAAGAAAAATACCCTTTTTTTTTTTTTTCATTTCCGCAGAGAGAAAAGTGTAACTGAAAAGAATGAAGGTGTACATATGTAGATCATATATAGAAATGCTACAAACATACAGTGAGGACAGAACAATACACACAGACAAGAATCTGTATCATTTGCTGTTAAGGAAAAATATAACAGAAGGGTTAGATAAACTGGTCTTTCTGAAATAGATGGGAAGTGAAGAGTGTGTGAGGGTAACCAACAAAAAGATGGACAAAACAAATACATAATCAGTATCAGCTATATAATGAATACAGAAAATAAAGGGGCAACACCTGTTACGCAGTCTGGCTTCTATAAAGTTTTAGAACTAGCAAGAAGCCAAGAGAAAAATGGTGCCCTTGATATTACTGGGACTGCATCTGCTGATGACTTGGCAGTCCACACACAAGGCACAGCTTTAAGATTGTGCATTTGACACACATAACTTACTATGCAAGGGTACTGGCAGGTGTAAGATTTTCAAACACATCTGAAGAAGCAGTGAACAAACTCCCTTTAATCCCACAAAAAGCTGCGTACAGATCACTTCAGCCACCTAAAAACCCAAGAGACACCACCTAACAGCTTGGAAAACCAGTCATACATACTCTTGGTAGCTACTTTCTACTTTCAGACCAAACGGCACTGAGGCATGCAAAGCAAGAGTACAGAAAGGTCTGCACAGTGGGACAGAGGCTTGCAGTGGCTAACTCTCAGCTACTTTATCACCGCAACAATGATTGCTGCTTTGGTTTATGTGTCCTGTAACGCAGGACAGCTGATAAAAAGTAATTCACTGTGTATTCCTCTTCATATACAATTTATAATTTCAGCTCCTGCTGAATTCTAGTTTATGGTCTCAAAAATTGCTCTCATAATTAATGTCTTGCTAGACAAATAACTGGCATTAGCAGCTATACTGCTGTTCCCACGCAGATGTGGAGGTGTGACTGCCTCATGTATGCTATGATAGTGTCGTTTCCCCTCGTGAAAATTTGTGCAGGTCTAATGCTTACAGCTGGCTCCACACAAAGGTAATGATAGAGTTGAGCGAAAAGAAAGGTGATTTTCAGATTTTCAATTTCCAGTTCTAGATTTCCCTAACCAGTGAGATGAAAATATGTGCGGAGTTTTCATAGTCACACAGAACTGAGAAGGACCACGTGGATCATCGAGTCTGAATGCAGACTTATACTATACAGTAGCCCACAAAATGTCTAACATCCTATGATAGTTTTATGTCCTAGTAGAAAAGATCAACAGCCAGAAACCATGGTAGGTGAAAGAGGCAGGAGAAAACAAAAGCTATCAGAGAAATATTTTTAAAATATTTTAAAAGGATCATGGAAATTACATTGCCAGCCCTGCTGTTTCTCATTTTAGCTCTCCATTTTGTACTAAATCTGTTTTCAGCTCTAAAAGCTGAAGTCTGTCGCCCTGCCATACATATTGATGACTCCTAGCTTACAGTGCAAATTCATATTCAACTGGAGTTAGGAAGACTACTCCTATAATACATAAGGCTTGGTTACAGTTATTCTAAAATAATTAAAAGGGAAAATAGCAAATACTTTTGATACTTGCACACCTTGTCATCCATAAAGTTTAAAGCCTGTCGATTTATAAGGAATGCAGCTTTAAAGAATGTCTTGTTATACATCTAAGAAAGAAAGAGACACTGACATACTTCAATGCTTTTGAAAGGTATGAAAAAAAATATGGAATAGCAGTAAAGTGTTACTACTTTTCCTTTTGCAGAACACAGTAACATGAAGAATAGTATTAGAGAGGACACCTTGAAAAGAGGAGGGAAGCTTTAAAAAAGAAATCCAAGCTCTGTAAGACTTAAAGATGTATTTCACTGGTTTGTTAAACACTTATAGCTACCTGTTTAAATGTTCCCTGTTCCTCCAAACTTAGTCAAGAGTCCAGCCTGGGATCCTCTGACTTTGGGTAGATTGTTCAGCTTAGTAAGACAAGGTCCCAAATTTTCAGTATTTATTCAAAGATTGTTTCCAATACTTACAGAATAACTTTATCCATCAGTACAATGCACTGAATGAAATTTTAAAGGAAAATGATGGAAGAAGAGGTGTAAAGAAGGGGAAGAGAAAAGATACTGTCTTTAGAAAATCATTCATGCAACCAACTCATCATTAAGAGTAAGGATTTGAATTCTTCCCTTCGTTGAAGAAAGGCAAGCAAGATCTAAAGGCACAGGTAAAACATTCAGGAATCCCCAAGAGTTATGCATACATATGTACAAAATAAAGTTGTACAGAGTCACAAACTGGGTTTTGTAATCCACTGTTTTTTGTTAAGAAGACACCAAGTTTATTACAAACAAAATTATTTCATTTGTGTATCAGAATGGCAGTCTAGTAGTCATGACTTCTGCTTGCTTCGAGAGGTCTATGAGTAAGCTCATATTTGGAAGTCTGACCCAGAAGGGAAAATTCTGCGTGTCCCACAAAATCCTGTTATAGATCCCAGCTAAGTGATAGCAGATCCCTCCCCAGGTACTCTGGTTATACATGTCAACATGCTATGTTGATTCAAGGGACTAAACACTGTGATATTGACCTATTGAACACTTATACTATTAAAGATTATTTGAAAATACTATTTCTGTATCCTTGCCGCAGAGTCCTCGTGTACACTTTCTGTAGATTGCACGAGCACATCTGATGTTGCACATCAAGTATATAGTTACCTTACATTGTTTTCAGACCATGGAATTAACTATTGTTCACATACACATTCACATACATGTACTACTCAACTATGCATTAAGAAATTACATTCACCACTTGCACACACTATCTTTTGTAAAGTATTAACATAAACGTTAAAGACCAACATTTAAGCTTCTGTACAAGTTAATCATATTTTTTTACTTTCTTGCCTTATTTGTTCTGTATAATTACTATGCATTTCCTCAAACCTTAACAAGAGACAATTCACTCTCTTACAAGAATGATAAATACAATGTATGTGACTCTATCACCTCATGATTAATAGGGTCTTTTCTATTCATGAAGTTAGATGTCAGACTCAGCTGAAAAATGCGTATCATCTTATATGTATTTATTCCAAAGCCTAGTAAAATTGCTTTAAACTGCTACAGATGGATACAATAACAACCACTTTTCACTGTTTTTCAAATTAACACAAGATGTATGTCAGATGATGACCTTAAACTTCCTGTGTTGGAAATTTCATTTTAAAATTGACAAATATACTGGATGCCAGGAAAACATAGTAATAACAATTCACATGAAATCTACTACATCTTCTAACCACATTCCTAAAAAAAAATCCTTGAAGCTTCGAAATACCCATTGGCCTTCTGTAGCCTGGAAAGAAAAACTGCACACTATCTTTTTTGTTTCCTCATCATTTTTTCAGTCCTGCTCTCACTAGACTGAGAAATTTACTTTTAAGACCAGTTCACTCTTTTCCTTTAAGATTTACTGCAAAGTTAGTTGATAATAATTGTTGGAAGTACTGTTACTGCTATTCATCTGTAAGTTTCAGAGAATATTCCTCCTTTCACACAGAAAAAAGATTTAAGATGTGTCCATGTGCAGCACCCTCCTAAAACACAGTACCTCATTCTCCCTGTTAAGTTACATAACAGAGTAATAATGAGTTTTAGGGAAAGATTTTAATTGAAAATTGCCTAAAAATCAAAAGGGACAGTTAATAGGTATATTACAGTCTCTCCTGAGTCCTATACTTGCTGGTTTCATTATAAGCCACTGTGCTGGTTGATAAACCTCCAACTTTGTCTTAGCTCATTTCTTGAATAATTAATAGACTGCAGAGGCCATGAAATCAAGTAATGTAAAAGTGAAGAAAAGTGAAGTTGTACATTAGTGAACCAAATCCTATATATTTTCACCATTTAAGCCCTGAAAGGAACATTTGATGTTTCTGACACACCTGTTATACACAGCTATAGTACCAGACTGAAGCAGTCTGTGTCTTCCTTCTATTTTCCTACTAATAAAAGTATGAGGGTAGTAATTATTCAGAAAATTGGAAACAGCGTGCTAACTGAAGAAAAAAAATGTAATTAGCTTATTCATGTTAAAGACTATATTTTTCAACAGATTTCAAGTTACTTGAGGTAGAATAATAAAGGCCTTGCTGCTACAGGTATGTATTTTCATGCTGAGATTAACTTTTGAAACGAGTATGTTCCTGATAAGCTTGAACAGTAACTTCATGTTTATGATTTTAAGAAAGCAGTTTTGTGCACATATTTTTCAAGCACAGCAGACTCTACAATATCACTTTTTTTTTTGTACTTTCCTTGCTATAAGTGAAGTCTTTATCCTAGGAAAAAACATTCTATTTTTATGCATCCTAAGAATACTCCCACTGTCTTCAGTAAAACTAAACAGAGCATGTAAAAATCTAAAATATATCCAAGTCTTTGCAATGCCACAATCAAACTCCTAATATGCCATTAATATCAAGCTGTTTTACCAATACATGAGATCTATTTATTTTTAATGTCACTTCAGACTACCATGTTTCCAGAGAGATCTCATTTTGACCAAACCCCCCCCAAACACAATGAACTGTTTAATGATAAAGGTCTCCTCATTGTGTCAATTTGTTTCTTCACTGTATGACAAAAATGCAGTCTTCATTTACAAAGATGCCTACAGTGTTAGTATTTCTTTTCCTTAAGCATCATCTATTTTAAACATAACAATGTGATAAATGAGAAAAATGTTTCTGGAGGCTTCTTATCCAAGTATCAGTAAAAATACAAATCGTTCCAGCTGTAATCACTGCCTGTAAAAACCAAAAAGCAGTGATGCATGCAGGGCATCTGATTACAGTCAGCTGGCAGAAGCTCTGATTTAGAGGAAAAACTTCCTTCCGTTGCTCAACATTACTTCAAACCTGCCCAGCATGTTCTCCTGTAAGAATTTGAGTCTGTTCTTGAAATGCTATATCCAAGCCGTATGTATCATGAATGTACCATGTACTGGATAAGATGTGTCTATCATAGCTGCAAAAACAGAATTCAAGAGCACTTTGTCAAGAACTGGGGGGGGAGGGAGGCGACTTTACATTTTGCATTTTCATCTCTATTTAATCACACTGATAAAGAATATTACAGAACACTACACAGTAAGAACAAGAAGCAGCAGTTGGGTCTCAAAATAACTTCCAGAATTCTATTATATACATTTTTCAGTTTATACATCTATGTCTGTATACCACCTTTACAACAGCATCACACTGACAGCAGTTAAAACTAGCACACTACGGAAAAAAATCCCCAAACTGTCTAAACTGCAGCATGACCCTTAGCAACATCAATGTCACTACTGCCAGAGTACTAAAGAACATTTCCTGCAACAGCTGAAGTTAACAGTGACTACCAGAAAAGACTAAGACCAAATACGAGTGCTGCTGGTGCAATAACACAGTACCTTGAGTTAAAGAAGATGTATACAACTCCCTTTAGTCCGTTCCAAGGCTTGGCTGTAGCAGTTGTAATATGTCTCATATGCCTTTCTTAAATGCATGAACTAGCTTGCTCTACACCCCATCAGTGCATCCTCATCATCCTGCATCAGAAAATTAGCCTGTAAGCAAACCTGATTTTTACTTTCTCACTGTCACAAGAAAAAGCCGTATACATGCCCTTTCTGGGATAAGACAGGGGAGCTGACAGTGATCCAGCTTTCTAGATATAAGGATATTTGATTTTACAATAAAAAATTAGGACCATGTTTCCTTTAGAAAAAACCTATCTTTTCATAAAAGCCTAACGTTATGTACAGTCCAATGTGTGCATTTTTTTTTGTGTTTTTTTTTGGGGTTTTGGGGGATTTTTTTGTACAGGATAGCACTAGACATGAATAAGCTAGTTTTCTAAGGATTATCTGTTCGGTAGTTTGTGCAGCCTTTGCATACTGTCTCTATGCAACAAGAATCTTTCGCAGGCTGATGGTGGTAAAATTAGCCATATTTTGTCAGTTGGTATGTCATGTGAATTTCTCATGTTAAAAGGCTGTTGTATGTGTGTGTGCACACGTGCGTGCTTTATGCAACAAACATTTGGTTTTCAGTATCTTTTATCTCATTGTAACTTTTTTAACATTACATAGAAATTTGGAAAGAGAAGTGGACCTACAAGGTCTTGCCTTCAGAAGATGTGCAAATACCAGGGAATAAACTCTCTGCTTCTAAGACGTAAGAAGAT
Source organism: Leptosomus discolor (assembly GCF_034619465.1). Lineage (NCBI taxonomy): Eukaryota > Metazoa > Chordata > Aves > Leptosomiformes > Leptosomidae > Leptosomus > Leptosomus discolor. The sequence goes on along the minus strand of NC_141392.1, from coordinate 98,742,579 downwards.
ACATGGGTAAAGAGAGAGCTAGCATCTTCAAAAGAACACCTTTAGAGAAATAACTGAACTGGAGAGGCTTTTCTAATGGCTTTCAATGTTCCTGATCAGGCTCTATATTTAGGTGGTACTTCCAAGTACAGTAACTACCTTTTCTTAGGTGGTTTCATTTCACTAACTTTAGAGTTGAAGTTGTCTGCTTTCTAGCCAAAAAAGACAAGTGCTTTTAGGAAAACTATTCATGTACGAACACTTAGGATCAAATTAATCACCCTGGAAGAGCCTATTTTTCTCTTTCTCTAAGTAAGTTTCTGGTCTTACAAGGATGAGGTAGCATTTTAGCCCAAATCATCTACAACCAACATAAGTGCTCTCAGTAAAAAAAAATTACTCTTCTACCGAGTGCCTCCCTCTAAAATTGTACATCACACAGTCTGCAGACATGGGGGTTTTGGGCAGGGTGCAAGTTGAGATGGAACCCTTTCTAGGAGGATCCCTTCCCTTCTCTCCTTTTCCTTCCCTCTCTGACTGGTGTGAAGAGACTTGTCCAACTGTTGTTCCAGCATTACCTTTAGCCAAATTTGACAAGCATAAAAGGGCAATGCATTCACAGAATGTTTTACAGTTTCCAAAGTACTTTAATGATTGATCACTTTGTTCAGCGATAAATTCAAAGTCAAACTGTTATCTCAAAAATGACTTCTGAATCTCCTTCCCCAGAACACAACTATCTTCTGTGATACCAATTAATTCATCCCTTATGATCCCATTTGCAGTAGAAAGCTCACATGCATACATGCCTCATGTTATTAGCATTCATCTTCTTGTCTGACTAAATAGGCATTTTGAGATTACAGTACTCCTAATACATCAGAAATGCAAATAAAAAAGTCATGTATTATTTAAAAATAGTCTTGTTTCTTCATTGAACTGAATATCTGCTATGAAAAGTGATTTGTTTGGCAGTTTTCTCTTGCCAGTTGTTATATGAAAGTAACCAAGTCTCTGCAACTGCTTATAAGGCTCTTTTTATTCTGATATCACATTTATTAGTTCCTCTCTCTGTTCGGAATGCTACTTTTTGATAGTGGGAGAAAACAAAGATTTATTTATTTTTCTTCTCATGATTTCTTTGGATCATATGCTGGGCCTCTGTCTAGACTAAAACACTAGCAACATTATCCTGGACAGAACCAAGAGTATTTCTAAGTATGCAATAGCTGTGGGCACATTTGGCCATATCTGAATTATCTTTAAATCCACTAATTACTGCTAACAATGAAGACACAAAAGCACTGAAGCTGACCTAAGCTACTCAGTGCACTCAGGAATCTGAGTTTGCAGTTAGCAAACCCTTACTGAACTCTGAGCTATTGCAACTAGATTATTACGGGTAAAAAAAAAAAAAAGAAAACAAAACCTCCCAACGCAACACTCCCCCTCCCCCCCCCAGCTAATTTAAAGATAGTTGGTATGTTTCAATGGGCTGCAGTCAAATTCCATTTGAATGTTTTCTGCCTATACAACCTCTCCGGATAACCTGTTCTTGGCTTCACTCACGTTCATGTCCTGATGCTGACGAAGTTTCTCCTTTTATTCAGTCTGAATGTTTCTTGTTTCAAGCTATGCCTGCTGTCTCTTATTCCCCCCACCATGCACCACTGTGAAGGTTCTCCTCAACACCCTCCCTGCAGACACTAGGGAGGCTGCTCATAGGTCCCCTGGAGCCAACTCTTCTCCTGACTTGTCCAGCCCAGCTCCCTCAGCCTCTCCACACAGGGCAAGTGCTCCAGCCCCTGATGATCTTGGTGGCCCTCCACCGAACTCACTCCAGTTTGTCTGTGTCTTTCTTCTTTTTGGAGAATTAAAATGGGACACAGGCATGTAGGTAATAATTTTGTATTGGCAGCACATGGACACAGTGATAGCCCCATCCTCATTCCTCTCCAAGCCTACATACCCCTTGTCTTGAATGTGAAGAAAATCTTGATGCTCTCACTCTAGAGCAGATTGAGTCAACTTGCTTACTAAGCAGACAAATCCAGCATCGTGGAGTGCTGATGTGCACCTAGCTCTGCCCCCGCACATACAACCAACTCCATGTATTGGTCTATGAGCTTGAGCCTAAGCCTACCAAAACACATCCTTGCAGAGACATGGTGTGTTCTGGTAACCAGTTCCCAGGGAAAAAAAAAAAAAAAATCCATCGAGGAAACAGTTATGAGAGGAATTGTAAAGTTTCCCTCTTCCCTATATCTCATCCTTCAGAAACATCCACGGGAGAATATATTTTCTGTTCCCATTATCCTAGACTCTTCTGGAAAGAAATCCTTTAAAAAAGGGCAGAAGACAGAGAAATTATCTGAAAAGTAGAAAGCTCTGTTTTCCACTTTTTTTCCGCCTATCATCTCTTCTCTCTAATGATATTACAAACAACATGATGTTAAGTGCTCTGAAAGTCATCTTGCCTTTTTATGCTAGTATGATTTTTGCAATCTCAAAAAATGTGACAAATGTAATTATGCCTGAAAGAAATAAACCATCTCTTCTCGCAGAGGCTGAAAGCATACTAAAACGTGATCTGTACTAGCGCCAAGCTAATTGCAGTGACACCACTCATGCCTTTAGAATCCTGTTAGTGTCAGTGCTTACATTATGAACCCCTCATTTCAGCGGTTTATAACTCTGTTGTACGTGAGTTAGCTACTCTTATGGGAGCGCACAACATGGTTGTTAATAGCTTCATGAATGACATTTTCCTAAAAATGGCTTAAATTTCAGTTTGAAATTTTGTAACTCCTGTGTCTGTTACATGGTATAAACTACAAGCAACTTGTGACTAAAGTAAGACAATGCAATACGACAAAATCTATCAAAAATGTGATTTATATGCTTGAATTTTAAAATGTGTATGTTGCAGAGTATGGAGACAGGAGTTGCCGTATATACTAATCAGCTTCAGTATCTTCACACCCAGACATGATACTAGGGTTTCTAGAAAAGAAGTGAAGTTCCCATGAAAAAAAACTTAATATTATCATGAGTAAGAAGAGAGTTTATTACAAACACTAGATGTCAAATGAATTTTAGGCAATATAGTCACCATACATCAGTGTTACAAGTTTCATATGTGAACATATTTATCTAGAAAAAAATCTGACGTGCTTTCTGGTAAAAGTACTTACATACCCCGGAAATCTGCAGATAACCTATCTACTTAAGTATGTCAATTACTTTAGGCAACATGACAAATTCACTGGAAATGCTTGAGAATGCAGACTTTCAGGTCTGAAAACTAGCAAAACAAAAAAGCACTGTCTTGCATCATGCTGGGACATAACATAAAGTGTAGCCTTGCATTATATCCCCTTTTTATTTATATATAAAGCTATGCATTTACAGTATCTAGTACCTATGTGAATAACTAAGATAAAGTTTTACAGCTCACACAAAAAAATTACTATTTCTTCCAAATGCCTCTCCCACTCAATCAGAAAATCAGTATTTAAAGCAAGGTGATGAGGAGTAGCCTAAGACAGGGTTCTCTTTTACTCGATCTGAAACAATATTGCCAGTATATCAGAAAAGAAAAAAGACAAAAAGACAGAAAGAAATCCTTGCCAGTAAAAGCAGTAACAAATTGTTCTCTTTCAGAAAGAAATTTTTTCTGGCTGTCTGCTACCCACCAGTTTGTTTCTTAATAAATGATGGGGAAATAACTCTTCTAATACTAAACCTAAATTTTAATTTCTAAAAACCCAGACATTATTAAATGATTCTCTATACCCTATATCATTTTTCTTTTAATATTTCATTAAGCATTGCTCCAGTGAATCCTCCTCGGTTAAAAATAACCAGCTGAAGACTTAATTCTTTCTCGGTGAGTTGACATAAACAATAAACAGTTTCTCTCATCAGACAGTAGATGGTCTATCAGCTTGGAAACCAGTGATTAGTAAGCAAATGATGTGCAATCATGCTATGTATGCCATGGTGTACATTTCTTGCAGCAGAATAATACATATGTGAAAGTATTTACCTTAGTGCTACTGACTCCTTACCTCTATAACGCAATTATGAACTCAGAAGGTAGATGGAAATGTATCTATGCTACATTCATCACCCATTCTAAATCTATACTGTTGGAACAGTATGATTTCATATCTAGGAAAAGTGATGGAAGAATTGCCTCGCCCCTGTCCTGGTTTGGGTTAAACCAGAACTAATTCTGTTTTAGTGCTTTAACTTTTCAGTTAAATCTCCTCTAACTAACAGCACTTTCTGAAACAGCAGCATGTTTTTCCAGACAGTGACTGCTTCTCGCAGTGATAAGGCCTGGTGTTTATAGTTCGTACCAAGGAATGGTGTGCAGAGAGGCCCTTGCTTGTACTTGTTATTGTAGCGACCAAGGTCACTGCTAAATCTTGTACCCCATGCTGGGGTGCCGGGAGTGAAAAGGGTCGTAAGCACGAAAAAGGTCACACCTGCAGGGAGGAGCGAACCGGACAGGTGACCCAAACCTGACCAACAGAGTATTCCATCCTTTATACATCATATTCAGTATAAAGCTGAGAGATCACAAGGGTCTCTCTCTCTTCTTCGATGGCCGACATCTGAGGAGGACTCTGTCTGTTCTGTTGTCGATTCTGATCCGTGCATCCCTGAATCCAGTGCCTGAGTCCAGCTCCTGCATCCCATCCCTGTCTGCTGCCGAGTCCAGCCTGGGACTGCCCCAGTGCCAGCCCTGCAGTGTGGTGGTGACGTATCGTCATCAGGGTGGGGGGAGTTGGGTTCGGTATTGGTTTTGTATCTATTTGTACATATTGTATATATTTCATTATTTCCTTATTTGTATTATCTTTTCTTTTATTGTTACTGTTTCATTAACACTGTTTTAGTTTTCTTTTCCAAACTGGAAAGTCTCTCTCCCTCGTTCTCTCTCCTTTCCCTTTTGAAAGGGGAGAGGGGTTAATAGAAAGCGTCTGTCATTTGTTAGTGGCCGGCCCAGCCTCAAACCGTGACACCCCCCCATGTTTTAAGACTGTATGTGACAGCACTGTACATTGCTACATTTGTTGAAATAAAAGAGGGAGGGCATGGTTTCCTCCCAGTTAGTAACATTTTCCTTTTGACTCCCAGTCCCAAACCATGGAAACACAGTAGTTTCTGAATAAACCTGTGATTCTACTATTAATTGAAAATATAAATCTACCAACTACTATTAATTGTGGTTCTACTATTAACTGAAAATCTAAATCTATCAACTTAACAGGTTTGCAATTGATTCTTTGAGCTCCTAAGCATATTTATATACTTATGCTACTACTGGACTACAAAGGCTGAAAATGGGAGACAATATTTTTAAAAGGTTTTAATGAAAACCAATAAGATATATATTCTAAGAAACCCCTGAAAGATACATTTATGAAACAGAGTTCTTCTAAATCAGCACACGTCCTTTGTATGCTCGTCATATAAATGCGTCACCTGTTTAATTTGTTTGCTCAGTGTGAGTAAAACCGAAATAGGAAAGACGTAGGCTGAGGTCAAACTCATTGTAGGCTAAATAGCTGCAACTCAGCAAATAAGAGAGCGTTTTGAATCTAAATTCCTTTCATCACCATAGTCCTCTATATAGCAACACACAGTTATGTTTTAAAGATCTCTGATGATATGTGGGAAGCTTGAGAAATAGGGGAGAAGACAATAAAATCTATGGTAAGTTGCAATGGAGTTACAAAACCATTCAAATGACAATCCTGAAGAGGAAGGAAACCCTTGACACTAAACTAACTGGTCCAGACAGACTCACACTCTTTAAGAGTAAAAAAATAGCATATGATATTCATATTGCACAATCCTTATTAAAAACATTACTATTATTATTAACAATATTTATATGAAACAGTACCACAACTAAAGGAAAGTAACTCTCATATCCTATATGGCAGCAGCATTTCAAATTGAAAAGCTATATTGGATCTGGCTGGCTGGAGTTAATTTTCTTCATAGTAGATGGTATGGTGCTGTGACCAAAGCAGCGTTGGTAACACAGTGATGTTCTAGCTATTGCTTGCACAGTGTCAAGGTCTTTTCTGCTCCTCACACCACCCTACCAGCGAGGAGGCTAGGGGTGCACAAGTTGGGAGGGGACACAGCTGGGACAGCTGACCCCAGCTGACCAAGCGGATATCCCATACCATATGACATCATGCTCAGCAATAAAAAGCTGGGGGAAGAAGAAGGAAGGGGGGGACATTTGGAGTGATGGCGTTTGTCTTCCCAAGTTACCGTTATGCACGATGGAGCCCTGCTTTCCTGGAGGTGGATGAACACCTGCCTGCCAATGGGAAATAGTGAATGAATTCCTTGTTTTGCTTTACCTATTAAACTGTCTTTATCTCAACCAACAAGTTTCCTCACTTTTACCCTTCTGATTCTCTCCCCCATCCCACTATGTGGGAGAGAGTAAATGGCTCAGCTGCCTACCCACAACAAAAGCCTTTCCAGCTGTTTTAAACTTCTTGCAACAGGTATTTTGGTTTACACTTACAGGAAAAGCACCTTTCTCTTTCATCAGGATGTAGCATAATATATATCTTATGCATTCTATTCTTACCTAAGTTACCATATTACACAAACACTCTTCCACAACATTTATTTTTCTCATTGTCCATGAAATGATAATAGAATTCTGTATATTTTTAAACTTGCTATTTTTACAGATAAAGAAACATCACGTAAAAGAACCAGTTTACCATAAAGTATTTTCTTCTACTGGCCTTCAACTTTAAGATATTGATACTATAAATGCTAACATCACCAGTAACTCATCCTCTTAAAAGCTAGAATGAAAAAAGGAAATAACGAGTCATCCAAAACTGATCACAAAGTAGGTGAGCTTTTTGATCAGTATACACCATTGGCTTAGTTCTGCTCCTACTGAGGCCAACAATACTTTGATAAATCTCACTCTAACTAATGGTTTGCTATATATTTCTCACGAAGCATAGGTCCAATTTGAAAGTTTTACTATATCTTATTCACTGTGTATTTAGAGGCAAAATTTAATTTTTACTGTTCACTCCTCTTTTTAGTCCTTAAGGAGCAACGCAGGTAAGCAGAAGTGAGCTAGATTGTACTTCTTATCACAAACCACCAACAGACTTGCTTGCTAAACTCCCCTCAGTTTCCAAAAGCTGGGTCCTCTGAAAATGTTGGAACTTGCAGTGATGACACTAAAGACAGATTTTAGTCCAAAAATCCTCAATTAATACAAATAGCAGAGGAGGAAACAATGCTGCTGTAATTGCAAACAGAACCCCAAATATCTTCTAGTGTAGATGGAGCACATTTCCACAGTCAATCATACATGATCTGTCGATCTGTGTACTTTTAACATGAAGTCATGCTCCTGATTAGAATTGTCTGTCAATGCAGGCTGAATTCCTGCATGCTCTCAAACATATTTTAGGAAAGTGGTGTTATGGATTATATTTGTGTCGGGGGGTGTGTGTGTGTGGGTGTGTGTCCGCATAGGAATAACAAAAGAAGAACAGAGAGGAATGCCTTCGAAAACAAGAGATAAGACCAACAGTCCCCCTGGCGACTAGGACTTCTCTGTATTCCACACCACTGCTACCAGCTAACATCTCTCTCTTGCTGATCTTTTTATTTGTCTCATTTCCTACTTATGTTGCGTTTTCTAGCCTGTCAACTCCTTGGAGCAAGACCAGTTTACTTATTGAGTGTGTTGAGTACAAACAGTGTCTCCAAATCAGTTTTGGCCTTCAAGTGCTCTGCGATATGAAACGTTAAATTATAAGTACGCTAAAAGCCTGCCTTGAAATATGGAAGGCAATACTGCATTCCGTTGTAATAGCACAGAGTAAGTCCTTGTAAATCACGAAGTAGCAATTTAACGCCTCCGTTTGTAATTTTAAGGATGAGTTCAAGAAAGGAAACAGTAAAAGCTGGAGGCTGAACTGTGTACCTGCATGTATAAATAAAGGAAAGATACTCTGTGAAAAATCTTTCAACAATCATATAATTAAAGTGGGGGGGGCGGGGAGGGAAAAGTCCCTTCATGTTGGGAATATTTTTTGTGCCATTTGTTTTTAATTATGTTGCTATTGTTTTAATCACATCGCTAAAGATTTATACAGCCATGAATGGTTACATGAAAAAGAGAGGCGAACCTCTGCAATGCTATCTGGAATACATGTTATTCTTCTGCAGTCAGGAACAACTTTATGAAGTAATTTCTAAAGAGGTTTGTACAGAGCAAAATTTCTCAGCATGACAAAGAAGTTAGGCAATATTGTGGGAGCAGCATTATGAAAACAAATAAATAAACAAAAATGGGAACCCATTAAAGTCAAGTTACTCTCTGTATCCACTCAAGAGTTCTGCAAGAATCACATAGGCTCTTGAAACACTGCAGTCAGAGTTCATCTCCTGATGGAAAAGGTAAATAGAGAGATGCATGAATGGTCAGTTCCTAAATAAGTCAGAAAAGAAAAATGTGTGTGCAAGTTTTATTCATGTATTTTACTGCAAGTACAGCTAAAGTATTTGTCTGAATTTTCCAAATACCTGTTGTCATTAAATGAAGGACAAAAGATTCATACGTATTTTGGGTTTTGAGTACAGTTGGAAATACTGAGAAATTGTACTGAATAACAGAATTACATCACTCGTAAGAAAATCCCAGAGAGGTGGAATGAGGTTTTGAGGTTTCAGAGGTTTTTTCATTTGTCTTCAGCTGGCACACAGGAAGATACTGAGAAAAATAAATACGAAGATAACTGCTTTTATACTTTTTCTCTATTCAAATGTTCACACACCTGATTTCACTTTTCAGAATTAGTTGGATAGTTCATACGGAAGTGATTTAAAACGAATACCTTGGTTACAAACAGCTATTTATTATTTGTAGCAAAGAAGTCGACAACACTGAAAAAATTTAATGTGGAATTTTAAATATTTCTGCTAGTATATTTGAAATAAAATCAATGATCAGGATGGAAAATATAGATTAATATATTTGGTATGAAGCAGAAACAAAATAATATACAACTCCAAGATATTTTTTCTAATATCTGAGCAGCTTAATTAGACCCTGGTCTTTCATCACTGAATCATTTTTATTCAAGTACCTTTTGAAGAGATTTTTCTGAACTTTAAGTAATAAACATTTCATGTAAATTTTCTGTAATAATTTTCTGTATATCAGTGACTCCAGAAACCAGAGATTTAATGAAAGTATCAAATACTATTAAATTCCAGATTAAACACAGAACAAGTTTTTGCCCTTATTATTCCTGGTGTTGTGTGGATCACAGATTATGGGTGACAATTGCACTTGAATATGAAAATTAAAATGGCCTTAATTGAAAAGGAAGCTTGAAACCCTCCTCCTAAATTTGTAAAATAAAAAGTGATATTTTGCACTTCATCAAGACCTGGTAAGGGTAGAAAGCTTTCAAGATGTGCGAGAAAGCATTTCTTATTTAAACAACTATTCACGGCACCAATTTCAGTGCAGAACACTATCTAAATTAGTAATTTTCTGCCTTCCTTGTTCAGGCTTCTCTTTAAAGAATTCAGTTGAAAAACAGAATAAGTATTATTTTTAGATTTAGTTTGGCTCCTAGTATCCTTACAAGTATAAAGGCTTTTCTTGTCTTACATGGGAGAACAAAAAGTGCTGGTAGGGCAGGTAAAAATCCCTATTCTGTAGTTAGACACTTAGTTCTGTTTTTTTTTTTATTAAAAATATTTGAGGTTTTTTCTGATCTCCTGAAACATATCCAGGACTGAGTGACAGATCGAATTTTCCTTTTGGCTTCTGCATCAACAGGTCCTCATTCCATTACAGCAATATAAATCACAGTTTGAAGTCCTGGCTACTCACTGAACTGATAACCCAGGCCTTATTTTTATTAGACATTTTCCATTTTCTTGTCCATCCATCTAATGGATGTATCACTATCTCTTTTTCTTCCTATCTTAACTTAAAAGGGTACTAAACACAAAAATGACCTGGTTTGATGACTAATATGACAACAATTGCTTTGAAAGCAGAATAGCAACTGTCAGGTTTGAGAGAAACAAAACATAAGACAAGGAGAATGGTAAAAAAAAAGAAAAATCACCATATTCATTCTCTGAGCCAGACATTAAAGACAGAAAAATAACAGAAAAGCTCACCCTTCACAATGGATTCTTTAGCACCGGTGAGTCTGTACAAATTATTTGCTTGAAATCGTGGGTTTATGAAGTATAAAACAATATAAACAAATACTATTCAGCACTGTGACAATTATTTATTTTTACAATCTTCAAAATAGTAAAAGATGCAGTGCAATATTAAAGGGTTTTTTATATACATACTGTTTATTTTTCTGACTTGTCAGCTATTTTCTGTAGCTGCACTTACAGAAAGCAAAAGTAACGAACAAAACAATCCATCCCTTAAAGGATGAAGTCCAGCTAAGTTGAAGCCAAGCAGAAAGGGGCAGAATTTCACAAGATTTAACATCATTTTAACTTACACTGGTGCACTGGACAAGCCCGTAAACAAAAACTTTCTGTATTATATGGTACATAAAGCTAAAGTTTTAAACAAGGTCTCAAATTCTTAAACTGTACAAAGGAAGAAGTTTGCAAAGCCAAGTTTACGTGGTTCTTAAACAAGTTATCACAAACAAAGGAGATGACTATACAAAACACTGAAAGCCAAACTATGGGTTAGTAAATGGCAGAAATCCATTCAAGAAACTGCAGAAATTTCTCACAGAGGCTTAAGTGTATAAAGCTGCTTAAATCATATACTATTTTTAAGAACACCACATTTGGATGAATTTATCTTACATGAGAGCAATAAATGATTAGAGCAAACAGATTCTTCATATAGACAGAGGAACATACACATTTGAAAATACTAAGGGACAACTGAACTACCTCCGTTCTAAATCTTTTTTTTTCCTTTGTTCACACACTTGTATCAGGAACTATGTCAATAATAAAGTTTGTTTTCATACCTAAAATATAATTCACAAGTTCATGCCAAGAGAAAAGCAATTCACCTTGATTTCTCAAAAGGATTTGTAGAAGGAATGAAAAAATCAAAAAATGAAGGAAGTCAAATTTGTCGGAAAATAGTATTTTGTTTGGCAGCAGATGTCACTCAGTGGATAACTTCTTACCAGAGAATCAGCATATCCACCAGCTTGGACTGGCCCCCAAACCCACTCCTGACCGTTCTCCTAATGCAGTAATGAATTGATCTTTTCGCCTTTTCTTTGAATTCAATAATTTCATTTCTCTTACTCTTCCTGTCTCTTACCTCTTTTATGTCCCTTTCCCCAATTATTTCCCCATGTAATGAAACATCACTGCACACGCAGTATCTCCTTTTCGTACATCAGATCTTCTGTCACATCCTTCAGCCTATTTGCTCCTCCCTCTGTCTCAGGCATGACTGTCCTTTTTCATTCTCTCCTCATTAATGAGGGTCTTTTTCTACTGATACTGTGACTGAAGTTTCTCTATACCCATTTCTATCCAAAATCTTTACCCTGTTTTCCTTCAATTCTCTCACCATATCTTCACCAGTATGTGACATCTTCCGCTTACTATCAATTGTATTTTTTCTTTTGTGTTCATGCCTGTAATTAAAATTCCAAATATACCGAACAGAAACAGCCAAAATATTTTGCTTCTCTGTATGAAATACTACTGAATAAAGTATACCAAGAAAGTAAATTATTTTCATTTTTGGGGAGAAATATTCATATATCTGCCATAGCTAGGAGTCTTCTGAATTACTTCAGAAATTTTTTTTCCTTGTATATTCTTAACATAGAATTAACACACTACAAAATACAGTAATTAACTAGAATAACGGTTAATGGGTGAAATTTCAGAAACAAATCTCAGCTCAGTTGCCATGCGTTGCCTTGCCCTGAGAAATTTCTGCTATGCTAATATAGACAGCCTCTTACTTATATTTCTAATCTGATCTACATAACAACATATATAAGGGAAGGATGAGTTTTACATACATGTGAAAAAGGAATGTTTCAGGTTACTGAGCACCAATGAATACCTATTTAATGAATTATATACATACTTGATAGAATTGAGAAATGACTGATCAAGTACTGATAGCTGGTGATAGCTGCTGGTACCTGGACAGAAGTTTCATGAATACAATCTCTCTGTTCAAGCTTATTGGAATTATTTGTAATTCCATAAAGGACTATTTAAAAAAAACAAAATAATCCCATTGACTTCTGCTAAATTTAATACAAAGAGGAAAAGTACAAAACCAGTTCTTCTCCTGCAAATGGTTATTTCATCCAAAATTTGCTTCAAATGCCCTCTAAGAGTTTTTAGTGGAGAGATTCACTCTGAGGTTGTCTTGGTTTGAAAAAGACAGGTGTCTGTGGAGGAAGGCAGGAGCCTCCCTTGAAATGGAGAGTGTAACCCCCTTCCCTCCAAACTATTATAATTTTGAAATTAACGGGCCTTCAGGCAAAGATATGGGGAATAGGAATAACAGTTCTTTACTAATATATATATGTATATAACACAAGGCAGGGAAAAAAACAAACAACCCACTAGTTTACACTGACAAGAGTCAGGAATACAACCTGACACCCTGTTAGGGTGGCAGTAGCAGTCCGATAAGATGCTGGCTGCAGTCCTCCTGAAGTGGTGAGTGTAGTTCTGTGGAAGCAGCGATCAGGTAAAAGAGTCTGGTCTTCCTCCGAAGGTCCAGTGGTCGGCAGGTAGCTCTCGTCCTCTGGAACTCAGGTGGGGGGAAAAGCTCCTCTGGGAATCCAGTGGAAGAAAGGCTGCTAGGGTGTTCAAAATCTCCGTTTTTATTTGGCATGGACTGCTTGGCTCCTTCCCCCCCCCCCCTCCCCGGGCGGAGCATCTCACAATGGGATGGGGAGTCGTGAGGCAGTTCCTTGATGGGCCATTAACAGGAGATAGCCCAGGAGCGAGCTACCGATGGGTCAGGCGATAAGGCATTGTTGTGCCCATTGACAGGAGATAGTCCAGAGGGGGGAGGCAGGGAGCACCGCCCCACCTGGTCTCAACAGCTCCTGAAGATGGTAATAGAATATATTTTTTTCTTTTGGCACATTTTACACTGTAACCCAGGACATAAGCCACCCCTTATTCTATTACCATCTACACCATACCCAACCCAATGCCCCCTTACAGATACATATATACATATATACACAATGAAACCTTACACAGAGTTCTCACTTAAAATTAGGTCTCCTTGTGGTACACAACGGGTTTCCCCATTTTTCTGCATTACCCACCAAGTGTAACCAGGTCCTTGAGCAAAAACAACCCCACGGAGGGGTGTGCCTTTGCCTGATGTGGGATTAATCCAAACAGTCTTTCCTAACATACCTCTCGTGTGTACCACAGGGACTTTATCTCCGTCCACTGTGTGCAAGGGTCCAGACTGGGCGGGACCAGCTCGATTGATGGACCCTCGGGTATTGACCATCCAGGTGGCCTTTGCTAAGTTCAGTTCCCAATTTTTGAAAGTCCCCCCTCCAAGTGCTTTTAGGGTAGTCTTAAGTAGCCCATTGCACCGTTCAACTTTCCCGGCAGCTGGTGCATGATAAGGGATATGATATATCCATTCGATTCCGTGTTCTCTGGCCCAAGTGCTTATGAGGCTGTTCTTGAAATGTGTCCCGTTGTCTGACTCGATTCTCTCAGGGGTGCCATGTCTCCAAAGAACTTGCTTTTCCAGGCCCAAGATGGTGTTCCGGGCAGTAGCATGAGGCACAGGGTAGGTCTCCAGCCACCCAGTGGTTGCTTCCACCATGGTCAGCACGTAGCGCTTGCCTTGACGGGTTTGGGGAAGAGTGATGTAGTCAATTTGCCAGGCTTCCCCATACCTGTACTTCGACCATCGTCCACCGTACCACAGAGGCTTCACCCGCTTGGCCTGCTTGATTGCAGCGCAGGTCTCACAGTCTTGGATAACCTGGGAGATACTGTTCATGGTTAGATCCACCCCTCGGTCCCGTGCCCATTTATAAGTGGCCTCTCTGCCTTGATGGCCTGAGGCATCATGGGCCCATCGAGCTAAGAACAACTCTCCTTTATGTTGCCAATCTAAGTCTATCTGGGACACCTCTATTTTTGCAGCCTGATCTACCTGTTCATTGTTACGATGTTCTTCGTTAGCCCGACTCCTGGGGACATGAGCATCTACATGACGGACCCTCACAGGTAGCTTCTTTACCCGAGTGGCAATATCTTTCCACTCATCAGCAGCCCAAATTGGTTTTCCCCTACGCTGCCAGTTGGCCTTTTTCCACCTTTCCAGCCAGCCCCACAGAGCATTGGCTACCATCCATGAATCAGTATAAAGGTAGAGCTTTGGCCACTTCTCTCTTTCAGCAATGTCCAGGGCCAGTTGAACGGCTTTGAGTTCAGCAAGTTGACTTGATCCACCTTCTCCTTCAGTAGCTTGTGCGACCTGTCGTGTGGGGCTCCATACGGCTGCTTTCCACTTCCGGTTCATCCCTACGATGCGACAGGAACCGTCAGTGAAAAGAGCATATCGTGTTTCCTCTGCTGGTAGTTGGTTGTACGGTGGAGCTTCTTCAGCCCGCATCACTTGTTCCTGCTCCTCTTCGTCAGTGAGGCCAAAGTCTTCACCTTCCGGCCAGTTCGTAATTATCTCCAAAATCCCAGGGCGATTTGGGTTTCCAATACGGGCGCGCTGTGTGATGAGGGCAATCCATTTGCTCCATGTGGCGTCAGTGGCGTGGTGGGTGGAGGGAACCTTTCCTTTAAACATCCACCCCAGCACCGGTAGTCGGGGTGCCAGGAGGAGTTGTGCTTCGGTGCCAATCACTTCCGAGGCAGCTTGGACTCCTTCATAGGCTGCTAGGATTTCCTTCTCTGTGGGAGTGTAGTTGGCCTCAGACCCTCTATAACTTCGACTCCAGAATCCCAGTGGTCGGCCACGAGTCTCTCCAGGCACCTTCTGCCAAAGGCTCCAGGACAAACCATTGTTCCCGGCCGCAGAGTAGAGCACGTTCCTCACCTCTGGTCCCGTCCTGACTGGGCCAAGGGCTAGCGCATGAGCGATCTCCCGCTTGATTTGGGCAAAAGCTTGTTGCTGTTCAGGGCCCCAGTGGAAATTGTTCTTCTTGCGGGTAACCAGGTACAGAGGGCTCACGATCTGGCTGTACTCAGGAATGTGCATTCTCCAAAAACCTATGGCGCCTAGGAAAGCCTGTGTTTCCTTCTTGCTGGTTGGTGGAGACATCGCAGTGATCTTATTGATGACCTCGGTGGGGATCTGACGCCGTCCGTCTTGCCACTTTACCCCCAGGAACTGGATCTCTCGGGCAGGTCCCTTGACTTTGCTCTTCTTGATGGCAAAACCAGCTTCCAGGAGAATCTGGATGATCTTCTCTCCTTTCCCAAATACTTCCTTTGCTGTGTTCCCCCACACAATGATGTCATCGATGTACTGCAGATGTTCCGGAGTTTCACCCTTTTCCAGTGCAGCCTGGATCAGTCCATGGCAGATGGTGGGACTGTGCTTCCACCCCTGGGGCAGTCGGTTCCAGGTGTACTGTACGCCCCTCCAGGTGAAGGCAAACTGAGGCCTACATTCTGCTGCCAGAGGAATGGAGAAAAAAAGCATTGGCAATGTCAATAGTGGCATACCACTTTGCTGCCTTGGACTCCAGCTCGTACTGGAGTTCCAGCATGTCCGGCACGGCAGCGCTCAACGGTGGAGTCACTTCATTCAAGCCACGATAGTCCACAGTCAATCTCCATTCTCCGTCAGACTTGCGCACAGGCCAAATGGGGCTGTTGAAGGGTGAGTGGGTCTTGCTGACCACCCCTTGACTCTCCAGCTCGCGGATCATTTTGTGGATGGGGATCACGGCATCTCGATTCGTCCGATACTGCCGGCGGTGCACTGTCGAGGTGGCAATTGGCACTTGTTGCTCTTCCACCTTCAAGAGTCCTACTGCAGATGGGTTTTCTGATAGTCCGGGCAAGGTGTTCAATTGCCTAATGCTCTCTGCCTCCACAGCAGCTATCCCAAATGCCCACCTGAGACCTTTTGGGTCCTTGTAATAGCCGTTCCGGAGGAAGTCTATGCCCAGAATACACGGGGCCTCTGGGCCAGTCACAATCGGATGTTTCTGCCACTCCTTCCCAGTAAGGCTCACCTCGGCTTCCAACAGAGTCAATTGCTGCGATCCCCCCGTTACCCCGGCAATGGAAACAGGTTCTGCCCCCACATGTCCCGATGGCATTAGGGTACACTGCGCACCAGTATCAACTAACGCTTTGTATTTTTGTGGCTCTGACGTGCCAGGCCATCGGATCCACACCGTCCAAAATATCCGGTTTTCCCGTGCCTCTCCCTGGCTAGAGGCAGGGCCCCTCTAGCACTGGTTACCATTCCCTTCCTGGACATACATACTAGAGGTTCCTTCAAGGGGATCTGTCAGATCATCCTCCCTTCTGTAATATCTGGCAGCTCGGTCCTGGGAGGTTGAGGCTACCTTCACTTTAGTGTTACTCCCCCGGTTAGTGTTTCCCTCCTTGAGTTGACGCACCCGTGCTGCCAGGACAGAAGTGGGTTTCCCATCCCACCTTCCCATGTCTTCCCCATGGTCGCGCAGGAAGTACCATAGCTCAGCTCGTGGGGTGTACCCTCTCCCTCTAGCTGGGGGACGTTGGGCTCCGACTTTGGGGCCTGTGACTTGTACCGGTGCCAAATGGGAACTGCTCCTCCTCACCTCCTGCTTTATTTCCCTCATCTCCTCTTGTAGGCTCTTAATCACAGCAGAAACGTTAGCCTGCATTGGGCCATTGATCATGCTTTCAAAATTTCTAAGCTTGCTCGTGACAGAACCCACTGTCTCTCGGTCGTTATCTGCATTAATCATTGCAATGAAGGTGGAGTATTCGGATGGCCCTAGATGTGCCAGATTCCACAACATTTGCCCTGTGCACCTGACTTTGTCAGGGTCATTACCATGCTGTCCATCCCTCCCAAAGAGTACCTCCAATACTGCCACTTCTCTCAGCTGCTGGATCCCTTCCTCAAGGGTCTTCCAGCGCATTCTATGATGGTGCTCCTGCATTCTCTCTCTGTGGACAAACCTCTCTCTCACACTCATTAAAAGCCGCTCCCAGAGGGAAAGGGTCCCTGGCTCCCTTACAAATACCAGATTGACACCTGAGTCCTGAGTCAAGGGTCCCAAATTCCTTGCCTCACTGCCATCCAGTTGCACACCCGTACCCATAAGATCCCAGACCCGAAGTAACCAGGTTGTAAAAGCCTCACGCCCCCGCCGTACGATGTCTTTGTGCAGATTACGGAGACTGTCGTACGTCAGGGACTCTGTGATTATCTCAACCACTGGCTCGCCTGCAGGTTCTGAGGGCCCTCCTTTCTTAACTGAGTGGTCTGATTTCATCTTAGATTTCCTCGTTTCCACAGGGGCGACTGCTGCTGGCTCTGACTGCCCTTGCGTTTCAGCTGGAACCTGGACGGTTGTAACGTCTGTGGGTTCTACTGCTGCACCATTAGACTCTCCCTCTTCAAGGCAGGAGGAGGGATTCCCAGCAGCTGAGAGAATGCACTCCTTCAGCATCTGGCCCATCTCACGTATCTCCTTCACCCAATCCGAGTGGTTCATTTCTGATGTGAGCTGTGAGGCAGGGTCAGATTCTGGAGCAGCATTCCTAGTCAGGGTAGTTATCCAAGCCAATCTCCCCTGATCTCTGAATACTGAATAAAACAGGATTATCAGCAACACCAGCCACTGTATGATATCATTAGCACTTAGGAAAGCTCTGAATCCTTCGAAAACTGGTGGAGTAGACCCAAAGAGCTGGGTTAGGGGTTGGGAGAAAGTTTCTCCCGGTGTCATTTCCTCACAGTAGGTACCATTATTAAAGTAACCCCAAAAGCATACATTTAGTGTTTGATAGCTCCGAATCCATGTGCCCGCCTTCCAGAGGAAGTTAATAAGCCATGAATTCCTCACCTTATTAATCCATAAAACAAACTGGATAACAGTCACGGTAGCCTTAGTTATAGGACCCATGTTTAGATAAGGGCCTGCAAATGGGAGAAATACAGCCACCACCACATGCCACACGAACCGGGATAAGCTAGCCCACATGATGCCACTTAACAAGGAATCTATATCCAATGCACAAAAACCGTTATTCCTTTATCTCTCGATGCCCTCGAGCCCCACGTTGGGCGCCAAAATCTGTCTTGGTTTGAAAAAGACAGGTGTCTGTGGAGGAAGGCAGGAGCCTCCCTTGAAATGGAGAGTGTAACCCCCTTCCCTCCAAACTATTATAATTTTGAAATTAACGGGCCTTCAGGCAAAGATATGGGGAATAGGAATAACAGTTCTTTACTAATATATATATGTATATAACACAAGGCAGGGAAAAAAACAAACAACCCACTAGTTTACACTGACAAGAGTCAGGAATACAACCTGACACCCTGTTAGGGTGGCAGTAGCAGTCCGATAAGATGCTGGCTGCAGTCCTCCTGAAGTGGTGAGTGTAGTTCTGTGGAAGCAGCGATCAGGTAAAAGAGTCTGGTCTTCCTCCGAAGGTCCAGTGGTCGGCAGGTAGCTCTCGTCCTCTGGAACTCAGGTGGGGGGAAAAGCTCCTCTGGGAATCCAGTGGAAGAAAGGCTGCTAGGGTGTTCAAAATCTCCGTTTTTATTTGGCATGGACTGCTTGGCTCCTTCCCCCCCCCCCCTCCCCGGGCGGAGCATCTCACAATGGGATGGGGAGTCGTGAGGCAGTTCCTTGATGGGCCATTAACAGGAGATAGCCCAGGAGCGAGCTACCGATGGGTCAGGCGATAAGGCATTGTTGTGCCCATTGACAGGAGATAGTCCAGAGGGGGGAGGCAGGGAGCACCGCCCCACCTGGTCTCAACAGCTCCTGAAGATGGTAATAGAATATATTTTTTCTTTTGGCACATTTTACACTGTAACCCAGGACAGAGGTGTAAAGTATACAAAAGAAATATAGTACTTTGTTATTCATATCACCTGTGAATTCTGTTTTAATACATCACAGAGATCAAAATACCTTACAGGATTTAGTTGAGCAAATAAATCTCATTTCAAGAACAGTGTCTCCAACCTGGCATGTTATATATAACATAACCAGTTTTAAAAACTACTAAGAGGTGAATTCAGTTGAGTTACTCATTATTCAAAGAACCATCATGAGACAGGCAAAACAAAGAATATCAAGAATCTGGAATTTAACTTAATTTACAGTATTCATCAACATTATCTTAAGCCTCTTCACCAGACACACACATTCTAAAGCAGGGTGCCAGCCTTTCAAAGGATAGACTGGATTATATCCTTTTTTTCCCCCCAAAAAATGGTAGTTAAACATCCAGAAGGATGTCAGAAAGAGTTAGGAAGCTCAGATGAAGAGAGACTGTGTTTCTGAATGAGACCATTATTGTCCATCAGCCGAGCCTTTGTAGAGTGAAGTAGCTCCATCACACTTTGTCCTCAGAAGACAAAGTGCCTCACAGTTGCAACTCTACATCATTGAAGTTGTTCGTGCATAAGAATAAACCTGCTTGTCATCTTTGTCACACCTGTAAGCACATGCTTTAGTATCTTGTATTTTGATAGTTTTCATTATCTAACAAACCAGTAGAGGGAAATCTGAAATACGATTCTGTATTTAAACTGAGATTTTGTTTTAAAACTGACTAACTTTATGACTCACTCCAGCATCACAGCAAATTGTAATTTATTTATTTTAGTATTATACTTACATAATTTTATTCATACAATAAATATCCTATGCTCTTTTATTTATAGACAAATCTATCTTTGTTCAATAATTATACCATTAGAAAACTACTAAACACTGTCTTTTGTTCAGAAGACCTTGTATTGATTTCTGTCCCTCACTGAAAAGAGTTCATTATTTCCAGGTGTCATATCTTCAACTTCACTGCACCTCCCAGTCTTCAGTAACTAACTTAATTAACTGCTTTCTTAATTAACTGCTGTTTGTTTTTTTTCCATAACGTGCAATATCAATGTAATTGAAATTTGGTAAAACTGGAAATACTTTATCTTGAATGTGAACTGTCACACAACTAAATAACTTAACTCAGCATTTTGGCTCTGAATTTGTCATTGTTATTTCAATCCCACTAGATTTACACTAATTTGCCTGTTCATAGGTCAGAAGGAAGAGAAACACCCAAAGCCAGAGCTCGAGTGGGTCCAAAGGAGGGCCACAAAGATAATCAGGGGGCTGGAGCACCTCTTTTATGACAACAGGCTGAGAGAAGTGGGGTGGTTGTTCTCTTAAAGCAGAGAAGGCTCTGGAGAGACCTTATAGTGGCCTTCCAGTACTTAAAAGGGGCCTACAGGAAAGGTGGGGAGGGACTCTTGATCAGGGAGTGTAGTGATAGGACGAGAGGTAAAGGTCTCAAACTGAAAGAGGGGAGATTTAGATTAGATATTAGGGAGAAATTCTTTCCTGTGATGGTGGTGAGGCACTAGAACAGGTTGTCCAGAGTAAGCTGTGGCTGCCCCCTCCCTGGCAGTGTTCAAGGCCAGGGTGGATGGGGCTTTGAGCAACCTGGTCTAGTGGAAGGTGTCCCTGCCTGTGGCAGGGGGGTTGGAGCTAGATGATCTTTAAGGTGCATTCCAACCCAAACCACTCTCTCATTCTACGATTTAACCAAATAAGAGTTTAATTTCTAGAAAGAATAACTGGAAAGAAATCATTAAATCTATATATTTGAACTGAATTGGGTTCCATAATTTGAATATATAAAAGTGGGTTTGGGAGTTGATGAGATAGTAACTCAAACCAAAGTAACTCTTTTTTGTAATTGATACGAAGAGAAAATGCTTACTGAAAATCCAAGGTTTTCCAGAAAAAAATTTGTTACAATAACTGAAGGTGTAAATTACACTTGTTTGGGTGTTTTGACCCTAAGACCATACAATAACTCTGACTCTCTGAGAACTAGGTATGGGTACGCAAATGACAAAGTTTCCCATCAAGCCTCTAAATTATGGCTTTTGTTTTTCAGCAACAAGATCATTTCAGACTCCTGTTTTCTTCTTT
This sequence comes from Leptosomus discolor, assembly GCF_034619465.1. NCBI lineage: Eukaryota > Metazoa > Chordata > Aves > Leptosomiformes > Leptosomidae > Leptosomus > Leptosomus discolor. The sequence continues at coordinate 98,721,406 of NC_141392.1, read as the reverse complement.
CTTTTTCTTTTTTAAATAACCTAATCTCTTCCCACATTTGATATATTTGAAATACAGCATTCAACTGATAAATGGCAACTTCTTTATGAACAAGCCCTGGGTATTTTCATGCAAGTTTTAAACTGAACATCTACTAAAGCTGAAAAATGGAAAAGTCAGTAACAAATAGTCTTCTGAGTATTTTTGCTGGTCTGCCTTAGCTGGAATTCACATATCATAAAGTAAAAAAATGTCACTGTGGGACAGGGAAAAGGATCAACAAAAACATTGTATCTCCATCCCCTATTGGATGCAGAGGGGAACATTGTCACCAAGGATGAGGAAAAGGCTGAGGTAATTAATGCCTTCTTTGCCTCAGTCATTAGTAGTCAGGCAGTCCGCAAGGTAATCAGCCCCCTCAGCTGGATGACGGGGATCAGATCGAGAGCAGAATAAACCCCCCATAATTCAGGAGGAAGCAGTTAATGACCTGCTACACCACATGGACATCCATAAGTCTAGGGGGCCAAATGGGATCCACCCAAGAGTACTGAGGGAACTGGCGGAGGAGCTGGCCAAACCACTCTCCATCATTTATCAGAAATCCTGGTCAACAGGAGAGGTCCCAGACAACTGTAGGCTTGACAATGTGACGCCCATCTACAAGAAGGGTTGGAAGGAGGATCCAGGGAACTGCAGGCCAGTCAGCCTGACCTTGGTACTGGGGAAGATTATGGAGCAGTTCATCTCGGGTGCGCTCACGTGGCATGTGCAGGACAACCAGGGGCTCAGGCCCAGCCAGCACGGCTTCATGAAAGGCAGGGCCTGCTTAACCAACCTGATCTCCTATGACCAGGTGACCCACATAGTCAATGAGGGGAAGGCTGTGGATGTCACCTACCTGGACTTTAGTAAAGCCTTTGGCACCATCTCCCACAGCATTCTCCTAAGAAAGCTGGAGGCTCATGGCCTAGACAGGTGTAGTCTATGAGGGGTTAAAAGCTGGCTGGATCACTGAGCCCAAAGAGTTGTGGTGAATGGAGTTAAATCCGGCTGGTGGCTGGTCACAAGTGGTGTCCCCCAGGGCTCCACATTGGGACCGGTCTTGTTTAACATCCTTATCGATGATCTGGATGAGGAGATTGAGTGCTCATGATGAGCACAGATGACACTAAATTGAGTGGGAGTGCTGATCTGCTTGTCGGTAGGGAGGCTCTGCAGAGGGATCTGGACAGGCTGGATTGATGGGCTGAGGTCAACTGTATGAGGTTTAACAAGGCCAAGTGCTGGGTCCTGCACTTGGGTCACAACAACCCCACGCAGTGCTACAGGCTTGGGGATGAGTGGCTGGAAAGCTGCCGGGTGGAAAAAGACCTGGGGGTGCTCATCGACAGCCGGCTGAACATGAGCCAGCAGTGTGCCCAGGTGGCCAAGAAGGCCAACAGCATCCTGGCTTGAATCAGAAATAGTGTGGCCAGCAGGAGTAGGGAGATGATCGTACCCCTGTACTTGTCACTGGTGAGGCCGCACCTCAAATACTGTGTGCAGTTTTGGGCTCCTCACTACAAGAAAGACACTGAGTTGCTGGAGTGTGTCCCATAGGGAGCAACGAAGCTGGTGAAGGATCTGGAGAACAGGTCTTATGAGAAGTGGCTGAGGGAAATGGGGTTTAGTCTGGAGAAAAGGAGGCTGAGGGGAGACCTTATCGCTTTCTACAACTACCTGAAAGGAGATTGTAGCCAGGTGGGTGTTGGTCTCTTCTCCCAAGTAGCTAGTGATAGGATGAGAGGAAATGGCCTCAGGTTGCGCCAAGGGAGAGTTTTAGATTGGACATAGGAAAAATTTCTTTACTGAAAGAGTAGTCAAACATTGGAACAGGCTGCCCAGGGAAGTGGTGGAGTCACCATGCCTGGAGGCGTTCAAAGAACGTATTTATATTGCGCTTGTAGACAGGGTTTAGTCGGCACGGTGCTATTTGGTTGACGGTTGGACTTGATCACCTTAGAGGTCTCTTCCAACCTAATGTTTCTATGATCACTGTTTCAGAAGAAATTCTGAGGGAATTAAAAAGATCTGGTGCACAGAGGAGTGTGTAAACGAGATGCACTTTTTTTCTTAGGCTGATGAAATTTAAAATAATCAATCTCTGAAAAACAACACTGCTGAGCTATCAAGTAACACCCTTATCTCTTTCTTAAACCTCTACATTACAGAAGAGGAGAGAAGCCTGCATCTTTAACAGAGCTGGTAACTTAAGACAGCTGTTGATAATCACAGCCTTTGATTTTATTTTCTTCCTGTCTGCACCAGCAATTTCAGAAACCAGATCACAGACACTTGAGTACAGCCAATTTCATAATACTTAGTCTGCAACTTCAAGAGCTGTTTATCCACTAGAAGCCTTTTGTGTTCAGTCAACTTTTGCTCAAACCTTAAAATGCTGCTTCTGTATCTACAGATGTCACTGAAGGGATCTACCCTCACTGCAGCTTAACCTACAGACCATAATAATCCTTTAGGCCAAGAGTTTTCTTGGAGAAATTTTCATTTCTACATGTAGTTAAAATACGAGCAAATGTCTTTAAAGGATTGATCTCATTATTAAATAAAGAATCTGTAAACCACATGATTTTTTTGTAACTGGTCAGAATTTTTTTCCGCAATTTTATACTCTTGGGCACTTTCTTCAGATTTACAGAATCCTGCTCACCCAGCATGGCCCAAAAAAGCTTATTAGCAAACAATGATTGAATAATTTAAAATATTGTTCTTGCAAATATAAACGCCTCTCAGGTGAAATCATACAGCAATTCTCTTAACTGTTTATAAGTACAGGTCTGAGCAACTGCTGTTATTATCATATTCTGCTAAATATATAAAATTAATGTTTTGGGGTTTTTTACCAATTTTTTTTTTTGGTTATTTATAAAGCAATCTGGAGCAATCGCTGTGTACTGATTTTTAGTATCCTAATGTATACAATTCATCAAGAAAAGATAAGACACTAGACCACAACAATCAGTAGTTTGATACAAATGGCAAACACAATCGTTGAAGGATGGTTACTAGATGGCCGCAGGAAACCTGCGGTTCTGGGAATAATTCCACACCAAGCATGGAATATTGCTAGTAAATCAACCACAGAAACTTTCCAAGACTGTCTTTTGCATTACTGTATAAGTATTTCATTTCCATCACACTGAATTTCTTTGTTTTACTGCTCAAAACCTGCAGAAATGCTTTACATCTTTTACTACTCATTAATATAACCACCTCATTAAAGTAAATGAAGGTTAATTTAATCATATTCAGGCACTATTTTGGATAGACTATTCATTTGTCTTTTAAATAGTTTATCTTTCATTCTACTATCTTCATCAAATACTATCCTGAATAATTATCACATTGCCATTATAAAGTTACAGCACTATTAAGTTCTTATTAAGAACTGCAGCTCACCTATAGCATTTACACAAAATACCACAAATCTAGTCAAAGCACCTCAGGCTATGCAGCAAGAAAGTAATTCCCTATCGCTCTGTGTGCATTTCTAAGGTCTTTACCATTTGGATGACTACATTATCTCAGTTTTATATTCACTAGTCAGGAAGTAAATGTCAGCTGAAATCATTGAATCTCAATTTTTTTTACACCTTTCATTTTGTTAGATAGGCTTTTTACCCATTGTAATTTATTGCTCTTACTGATGAAAATAGAAAGCAAAAAAGCTGAGAATGTCATCAAGGCTAATGGCGAACCAAATACCATGTGACAATAAATCAGCAAGAAAAAATACTGTAGAGATAAATGGAGATGTTTACCATTTCAGTTTGAATACTATTAGAACAACTGTTTATGTAAAATACAACACTGTACACACACAAAAAATTAAGATTCTCTTCTTTCACGTAAAACAAAAAACTTCAGTCAAACAGCTGAATTTGGAGCTCTTGCAAGAAAAAAAAATCTTTTTTAGTATGTAGCAGGGAGAACAAAACATAAAATGAAGAAAGTAGGTGGCAGAGAGATATTTGAATTTTATAAACAAGAACATACACTGTCAGAGTCATAGCTTGTAGCAACTCTGCTACTTTAGCTTTTAAAACTTATTACACCAGAGAAAATCCCCCAACTCCTATCTGAAGAAGCTACAGCATACTTAAGCTGACTTTTCAGAGTACTGAAACATTTTTTCTTTATTCCGCTAGAATTTTTTTTTTTTCTTAACTGGTCTTTTACTTTCTAAAAAGTCAGTACATGTGAAAAAAGCAACTATAACAAAACACCAGTTTCCCTAAGTACCAGCTACAAAACCTACTTGAAGTAAAAAAAAAAACCTCATTCACTTCAATAGCTTTTCTAAAAGGCTCCAAGACAGAAGTTTGAACATAAAAAGGCTAGTAACAGGTAAATTCAAATAAGAGCTTCATTTCTAGTTGGTTTTTGGGTTTTTTTTTTTAATATTGCAAAGCCTGCATACTAAGAGTCACTAAAAAATGGTTAAGGGTATGATTTTTTTATTATTCTATTAAGAAAGATAAAGCAAGTGTTAAGACTGCATTGACAAGTACCTTTGGATATTGTTTGACAGGGATCAGAACTCTTTCTGACAGCTTTATGTTTTTGTTGCTGATAACATCAAGATATTTCTTTTCTTCATCTTCCTTCTTGCCTTCAGAACCCTGAAATTTTTCAATTTCTGAAAAACAGTAAAAAAAGAGAGCAATCAGTGACATGATATTTATCATCCGCAGAAACTTGAAACTTACACATTATTATACAGACTGTATTGTACACCCGTGCTGTTTGCCCTCATGCGACATGTACTCTTGTCTTTGAAAAAAACAGTGCTGAGAGGCAGAGGTGACAGTCCACAGGTCATGCTCCTCAACTAATTCTTCCCCAGCTGAAACTGAAGCCAAATGATCTCAGTGGGAGCAGGAACAGAGGAGACTTACAACTCACTCAATCAGTCTTTTAAAGAGGAGCGCAACATCACAGCTTGATGCTATTTTGTAAATGTGACCTGCCAGAATTAAGCTGGATTCTAATTGCAATGGATAACTTTCAGTAAGAGTAGTAAAAAACTGAAGAAACTTCTTGTTGCTACTTAGTTTCCATTCAAGTACTTCTGAATTATTTAAAGGTTGTAGAAATAAAGAAACAAAGTTAACTCTTGCACATAAAGATTCTTCATTAAAGAAATGCAGTAAATAATCATTATATATATAATAATGATGGCATGTAGAACATTCAACAGAGTTTATAAAAAAACACCCAAAACATACTCAGGTTGAATAGTTTTGAGTTCTTTATTCCCTAAAGCTCTACAAGAAACAGATAATAACAACTGAATTTATTCTCCTGCAAAGAATACCTAATAGAGTGCCTGATAGTATAGGTACTATTGAAAAAGCTGCATTTGCAGCAGTGTCATTATTGACAGCAAAGAAAATGGCAATACTTACAAGTTAATTATACCTGAACTACAGCTGAAAAGGGATAGCTGTGGGTCTAAGAAACATGCAGTTTCAAGGCCCAGAAAGCAAGCATGGAGAAGAATAACATAGTGACAGCAATCTATAACACAACTACAAATTTCTTTGACTTACAGCAAGTGTAAGGAAAAACTTCTGTAAGACAACAGTCCACGTCATGATTTGTTAATAAACGGTAATGCTGCTTATTCTAGATTAAATAATTTATTTAATGCCTGCACTAGCAAACAGATCTTGAATGCCACTGCTGTGAGCTCTTTCAGTAACTCTCAGAGAAGACACCTAAAAGAACTCAGATGGGATACACCTTCCCTAATTTAGGATTAAAAGGTTATTTTAATAATCACTAAGAGCATCAGGAAGACAAGCTTGTTAACAAAATACTTTAATATACCTGGAAAAAAATGTCGTATGTTGCATTCAGTGGGAGCAAGCACCAATAAAGCATGAGTTAACAAAGCAGTATTCTGCAGTAAAATAGTTCAGGCAGGTTCGACTGGAAGCTCTTCTAACATAGCTCCACACAATTACACAAAGGTGTAGAGACGTTAAAAGCAACCCCCAAAGACTTTACAGAGAAATTTGCCCCTGTGGTATGCTCTGTGCAGAGCCTCATGTTTAATGCCCTCAGTGGCAGGACCTGCTACAGACTCTTCGCACCGTGTCCAAAGACTACCAAAGTCATTGAAAAACAATGTGCAGTTCTGTTGGGGTTTGAGCCCACCCAGCTGGTAAAAAAGCACCACGCAGCCCCTCCCTCACCCTTACTCCATCCCCTGAGAGATGGGGAGGAGAAAATACAACCAAAAAAGGCTTGAGGATCAACACAAAGGACAGGGAGGGCTCACTCACCAGTTACGGTCATGAGCAAAAGACAGACTCAACTTGGGGATAACAACACACATTTAATACAAGCAAACACCACCACTAAGGATAATGAGAAATACAACCAGGTCTTAAACACAGATTCTGCCCCACACCCTTCTAGTCTTCCCGGGCTCAGCTCTGCTCCCTCTTCCCCCAGCAGCACAGGGGGCAGGGAATGGGGGTCACAGCCCGTCCGGCACAAAGTGTCTCCGCTGCTCCTCCCCCCTCAGGCAGAGGGGCCCTCGCAGCCCTCCCCTGCCCCACCGCGGGGTCCCTCTCCCGGCAGACATTCCTCCTCCAACCGCCCCAACGCGAGCCCTTCCCGCGGGGCCGCAGCTCCCCAGAACCCCCCAGCGCGGGTCCCTCCCGGGGCTGCCGCCCTCCCACCCACGGGCGGCTCCAGCGCGGCCGCAGCCGCGCTCTGCTCCGGGCCCGGTCCCTGCTCCTCCGGCCCGGGGCCCTCCGCGGGCTGCAGGGCGACCTCTGGGCCGCCGCTGGGCTCCAGGGGCTGCAGGGGCTCAGCCGCCACCCCACCGCTATGGGCCGCAGGGGAACCCCTGCCCCGGCACAGCTCCCCCTCTCCTGCCTCACTGACCTGGGTGTCTGCAGGGCTGTTTCTCTCACATCCCCCTCCTCTCCTCTACTCACAAAGACTCACCAACAAAGAACTTGTCCAATAATTTATTTCACTCTTAAACAGGGTTATTCACAGAGGCACCAATTGACCTGGCCTTCACCAGAAGCAGGTCCAAATTTGAGGCGGGGGGACTTCTAGAAGCTTCTTAGAGGAGCCACCTCTGTAGCTCCCTTCCCTGCTGCCAAAACCCCACCAGACATCAAACCACCACGAGTACCAAGAACACTCTTACTTTCAAGTAAGGCTGGTGGGAAGAGAAGTTTGCTCAAGAGACAGAGGTGATATAATTAATTAATTCCTGGACCAAGGCAAACTGTATTAAATTTTTGTATTTAACTAAAGTTGCCCTCTATTCTGTATACTCGTGTCATTTCATGACTAGGACCACCACAGATCAGAAGGAGCAGGATACTGACATGAAGGAATTCAGATCAGGATCAAGCTGCTGACTTGCTGGCTCATGGCACTGATGCACAGCAAGTTGCATTAGTTATAAATTGTGACCTGCCAGGCAGCTCGGAAAACTATGGTCACATGTAACGCATACTATGAAAACATAACCAACACATTTAGATTTTAAAGACACATGTTTCTTTTTAAGAATGCAACCATTACACATTTTCTGTTTACTGAAAGCCAGAGTTAGTGTGAGATTTTGGGAACAATGGAAAAATAAGGTCCATATCAGCAGCATTTTTCCAGCGAGGACAAACACAAGGAACTCAGTGGTACATTTTCTGTAACACTGATCTCGGGCAAAAAGAGAAAACATTCCTTGAGAAGAAACTTCACACATTTTCCACCCACTTTTGCTCTGAGCTAACTGATTTAAAGCAGGGATACACAGAGCTATTCAATTACCTCCTACAGTACTTGTCAATCCCCAAGCACGCTTCATTCTCGCCTTTCATCAGTAACACAGTAATCTCGCACTTGCTTCTGTATAATACACATGTACCTCATCCCCCTCAATTGGAAGAGAACATGCATATCACAGTTATGCAAAAGAGGTCACCACTAGAAAAGTATCAGAGACTAAAGGCACTTCTAACATCTTTTTAGAGATGTTCTTCTCTATGAAAATTGATCTTCAGTTCTCTTCAGACTTGGAGCTGTAAAATTCTGGAAATACAGTCAGCCTGTTTACAATTTTTTGGGGAAGCTAGGGAACTAGCTTCTTTTTGCTTCTCTTCACTGATTTAGCATAAAATGGAACAGCTGAGTGAGTAGCTCTTACTTTTTCAAAACTATCTGCTTTACTCTTACAGTGCCAATAAAATTATGTTAATTATAGTTCACTTCAAAGTACTTGACACCTATTACAAAACTTCTGTCAGGAATGTAGTTTCTCCATTAAAATTAGGCATCCCACAGTAAAAACATCCTTTTGCTACACTTACAGTCATGTCAAAACCCATCAAAAAATAATGTTCTTCTTGTCAGCCTGTCCAACCTACGAAAAAATGAAATCTACACATCCCTTTCTGCTGTCAATATTTGCCTCCCACTTAAAGGAATTCTGCAAGCCTACCTTGCACCCTACCTATCCGGCTTTTCCCATTCTTGTGTTTGCAGTACTGGCATTACTTCATTAAAGAAGCATGAGCTGCTGTTACAAGGTCAGGCCCTTTTAAAGAATTATACAATTCCATAACAAGAGTGATTTACAGAAAAGGAATATCACCAACCTCTTGCATGTATGTAGTATTATGCATAGCAAGGTTATCCAGTACTCTGAGAAGTACACTTTTTCTGCAGGTGAATGGAAGAATGTTTGAACAGGAAGAGAAAGAATGAGCCAACGCCAGTAAAAAATAACAATTACTAAACCACTGACATGTCTATTTTAAAAAGCACTTTTTAATTAAAGATCATTAACAATTACACCGTTGGAACCCTGAATGCCTACAATGATGTTAAAATCACACAAAATTCCAGCATATTTTTAAAACAGCAAATACTTAAAATATACATGAAGGCTCATCTTCTGTCTAAGGTGTTTCAGTTCTGATTGAAAGCAGGACTATTTGATTTTAAAAAGAAAGTAAGAAGCAGACGGCTCAATAAAAATGGCTGGAAAAATTACAGTGAAGTTAATTCATGAGAAGGGAACATCCTAAGAGGTTTCCAGCCATGAAAAGGACATCCAAACCCCTAAGGATAGGTAATTTAGAAGTAGAAAGACTCAGTGTCTAACAGGAGTTGGGAGGGGTGATCCAGACAACACAATCAGCCACAAATTCTGAAAAATTAGCCAGTGGCTCACTACATTCACCCAGAAACACGTGCACCTGTTAACAACATGCCTCCACTATATGTACGCATACTCATTAGCTCACACAGCTAGTTGAGATGATTCAGGATAAAGGAGTAATTCCTATTACAACAGACACAAGTAAGGCAATACCTCTGCCAGTGATGAATTAAATACCTGTAAGAAAACTGTGGGTCAAATCTACATGTCTATGTTATTTATTGTAGCCAGATATGAATTTAACTTTTCTACACTCAAAATTATCAGAAGCTTTGTAACTATATTAACTCAAGCTAAACTACCTTGGCTGTCAGGCAAGAAAAGTCGCTATTAAATTAATGTTGGGAAAGAATTCTAAAAGGCAGGTCAAAAAGGAATGTCAGAGATCTGTAAAATCAGGAATGGTATGAGAAGGAACAGAAAATGCATATTCACTATTTCTCAAGAGAGGAGGTATTCACTGTTTCTCAGGAGGGGAAAGCATTAATTTGTCATGTTACAGATTGAAAACAAACAAAAAAATTACTTTTACATACAACATGTAATTACAGCGTGGAACTACTGAAAGCATCCATGCTGATAAAATCAAATCTTTTACAGATTTTTCTCTTATAATTGGATTCCAGGATGTGCCATAAGGCAAGGTGTCCTACTGAAGGTCTTCTTAAGTGGGCATATCTGAAAATGTAGTGTCCATTAAAAGTTTCATTCATACTGCAGGCTTTTTTCACTGCTGGTCCTAATGACCATTATCCGCTATCAAGTTGCCTGTTTCACAAAATGTAGAGGAAACACAGCAAAGTGACCATACCCTTTATCAGTACTCATTAGACCGTATCTAGAATGCTGGGTGCAGATTTGCCCCCCACTGACCCTGAACAAGAAAGATGTTGACAAAGTGGAGTGAGTTCAGAGGAAGCCACCCAAGGTGGTTGGGGCTGGAGCACATGTCCTGTGAGGAGAGACTGAGGGAACTGGACATGTTTATTGTGAATAAGAGACAGCTTTGGGGGACCTAACAGCAGCTCCCCAGTGCCTATAGGGAGACAGAATGGGAAGACAGAGTCAGGCTCTTCAGAGCGGTGTGTAACAGGGATGAGACAACAGGGAAAAGGTGAAACAAGAAAGGTTTGGACTGGGTATAAGGAAAAACCTCCTCATGGTGAGGACACCCCAGCAGTGCTGCAGGTTGCCCAGAGATATTGTGCCATGTCTTCCTTTGGAGGCTTTCAAGACCCACTTGGATAAATCCCTGAATGACTCAGTCTGACCCCACAGCTGGCCATCCTTTGAGGAGGAGGTTGGACTAGAGACCTCCTGAGATCCCTTCACACCTGAACTATCCTATGATCCTATAAATGCAATACATTTCAGACCTATACTTGTCTGTCAAATTTGCTTGAACTTAACCAAAAGATTTAAGTGTTACTGCAGATAAAGTTAGAAAAGGAGATAGAAACAGAACGATCGCATAAGCCCTGGATCCTTAGGAAATTTTTTTAACAAAACGTAGTAATATAGGTAAAAATGAAATTAAAGATCTAAAGAACTTCATATTTCTAATTGACTAAAACCCAAAGAGAATTAACAAGAAAACAAATGAGAAAATTAAAGTGAGCAAAGACTGAGTAAAACTGAACTTAGATTTCCTATCCTCTTCTCTATACAGGCAAGGGACTTTTACTGCCTTGTTTCTATTTTGAGTCTATCCACAGAGCTCTCAGCAACATGCAGAGGTATGCCAAAGGGGTTGTTTCCTCTCCAAATGATAGTATTGGTAGAAATACAATTACTTAATGTATCTATCTACATGGCTAGATCAGTATAGATTAGAAAAGCTATAAAGAGGATACTAAAAGTGTTAAATAACCAGAAAACTTCTCAAGCAGACATATCAGTTCTTGCTAAATTTATGAACGTCATCTGCTCAGACACACAGCTTTCTAGGGAGAATTTTAAGCCTTATTGCCACGCAGTTCCTCAACACAGTATTCCATGTAATTCTATTTTGATTGCCAAATAATTCCTCGATATGCTATTCCATGTAATACTAGATACATACCAATTGTAATCATAAAAAAAATAGTATTTATGATTAAATGTACTGTAGCAAATTGGTGGAGTCTTTCATAGTAAAAATAACAAACCGCAATCATTCAAGGTCAGGATCAACATGTGCAGTTTAAAGAAAAGATCTAGGACACATTTTGAGTGCAATGGCCTACTAAATACAGTTGTCGACAAAATTAAAGAGTCACAGTAATGTTAGCTACAAGATGTATTTTTTATTGCTTTTGGGAGAATATTGTTATTAAAATTACAGAACAACTACAACATTGATTAAATATATATTTTTATTGTATTGTTAAAAAGAAAGCAAGCCACCAGGTAAGACTGTAAAGACTAAGGTTCTTTCAAAAGTGTCTTTGAAGTCCAACGTATCTTTGTTTGGGGAGTCAGCCTGCACAGGCTGTAAGGAAAGTTTAGTATGGGCAGCTGTTGTACTGCTGGAACCACGGTGTGCCATTCACTAAGTAGCTGAACTCAGTACAGTTCTCCCTTCTTCCCTCTTACCTTCAGAGCAGCTTATATAGTATTATGAATATGCTACCAGTTAGATGAAAGGCACACTTCAAAGTTGCTGATTTATTTTTTTTTTATTTAATTCTGGTTTTCTTTCATCTGAGAATGAAACTACTCACAAAAAGAAGAAGCAAAGAGCATGAAGATTTACTCAGACCAGAAAAAAAGAAAGCAAAAATCACCAAAAATATCAAGAGTGTATTTATTTCTGAACATATCTCTAGGTGTCCTTGAATTTAACATTCTACAAAAATGTGTTGCTATGATGTGTAAGAAAAAGAAAGTAGTTCTTTGTCAACAAAGATTTTTGTAGCGTATACTATGTTGAAGTCCATTCAACAAGGCACTTTAAGACATGCTGAAGTGCTCTCCTGTATTAATCCAAAGAGAAAACATCAATGCTGTGGTATATATTCTATGGTGCAGAACAGGGAAGTGAGGGTGAAAGATAAATAGATCAATTAAGTCACTGGTAAATCCCCCAGTGAGATATGCATTACCTATCCCTGAGTATCTGAAAGTTGATGGTATTCATGAGAGGGTGGCTCTGCCTAGCTGGAACAACTATTGAAAAGGAAGCTTTTCAGTCTCTTCACAATTTCTGGAAAGGAGGAAATACTTTCTTTTTCTCTCTTCAGTCCTAGAACTCATTAGTGATAAAAATGTCTGCTATTCTGTCCTCAGAGCAAGACAGAGAGAGAGATGAACAGCAGGCAATACTATTTTTTTTTTCTGCTCTTAGTTAGCCTTTTTAGGGTTTTTCTGTACTGTAAAGTAGAAAAGCTACAGAATAAGACTGACATCTGGAAATACACAGTATTGGAAATTATGAAGAGATGCCACTTACTGAAGTTAAGAACGAGTATAAAATTTTGCTTAGAGTTCAGGCTTCTCACTGACCTCTCTTGGTTTTCCAGTCAGCAATGCCACTAATGAGCTAATAACCTCTGCTCATACAGTTATCAAAGTATCCCAAAGGAGTCCACAAACTTTCAAAACAGTAGTTTCCATTTAAGATGTGATTTCAGATCTTGGGCTCAGAAAGTCGACTGTATCTGAAAGAGTGACAGAAAAACTGAAGTTCACTGGGGAAGAGATGATGAAATCCCAAGTAAATGTGAGGAATTGCTGAGAAGTGGAAGAGATTCAAAGTGTCTCAGAATACGACCTTTGCTTCCTAATGTGCTTCTGTCAGCAAATAGAAAAGATTGACTGACTGCATACAGACAGGAAAACACTTTGTGTGTGTACACATACTCAAATATAAAATGAATAGTTATAAACAAAATAAATATTTTTTTTAATCCATAAATGGCAAAAAAGCACGAAAGAAGGAAACAAAAAGATTCAGTGCTGGTATATATGATCACATGTCATCTCTTAAACATTCATTACTTCATCACAAAAGAGTTCAGTTACAGAAAAGCTGCATCCAGGCACTCATTAATACTATATAGCAAATATACACATTAAGTTTATTTTTGGCAAATGTCAAGTTTACTGATATTCAGATATTCACTAAATGTTAATTCATCCAAGAGATCACAGTGTTTCCTATCACAATGGAAGATTACTGATCTGCTTCCGTTACAGTACATTTTAATTTACCATATTTCAGACTGTGAGCAACAATTACAAACAATACCTTTTGGATAAACTGGTATTTTAATTGAAGTACTAAAACAGCAGAAAGGTATGTAACTCTTCTTCACTCACAAACCCACTAGAGCATGTGTTTGCTTTGTGCCTCCACTTTGAAGTCTGTACAAACTAATCCTTGCTCCAGAGAATCAGTAATGTACACTAAAAGATGATCAACCTTTCTGTACTGCCTCTTCAGGAAAAACTGTCAGCAAAATCTAAAAAATACATGGTTTATATAGCAACATAAATTCACAAACTTAGAAATGTTCAGTGAAAACTGAAGCTGAAATGGAGACAATGAGTAAAATCTACGTTATTTTAATAATCTCTAGAAATATAAAGTCTCCTGTGGATTTTTCTGCAGAATTTTCAATTATTTTGACAGAACACAGTCATATCCAAAGCACACTCATTAGGTTTTCCTTACCTATACTACTCTTCAAGCCATGTCTAAATTTTAAGCACTAAAATACTGATCCGCAGACATGACAGGAGGCAAGCTAACAAGGTGCCAATGCTTTGCCCAGTGTACCATTCTTGTCCAGTTTAACAAAAAGGACATAAAGTAAGGATATAGCGATCACCCAGAAGCAGGAACAAGTGCTAGTTGTAACAGATAGGTTTAGTAACTCCATATTAGTTTTAGTTAAGAAACCTTAAGTGTTCTTGGCTACCATTTATCTATGCAGCACATGGCAACTGAGGCAAGATTAGGGCCATTCTTATGGCTGAATATAAACCAATTATCTACAAACTATTCAAAAAAAAGCAGGAAACTGTAGTCCTCTATGGCAACTTTAGAAAACAAAATTTCAAGTAAGAGAACTTGAATTCATAGGAAAGAAAACATGCTAGCACCAGCTAATGTGATCTCATTACAGCAGTTCATTCGACACAAGGAATTAAAACTCCTACTACAGTGGTATTACAGCCCAATATTGTGGTAAACAAGATTCATGTTTTTCATAGGCTTGTCATCTTGCCATAAGAGTACTTACTTTGATTGTACAGGCCACAGCAATAAATAAAAATGTGCACATTTCAAGAAGACTTCTTTAATCTCCTGCAAACATCCTTCTGACCTATGACTTCTGATTGGTCCCTGAAAGCCCAGTGATGTCACCGGTGTCTCACGGCAACACCCCTAACATCAGCACGGGGCAGCCCTGAAGGACACACTGCTGTCCTCATCCGTTGGGGGTAGACATCTACACGGTGGGGACACGAAGGACCCCCATCCGCCACGCTCCCTTCTGAAGGCACAGAAAAGATCTGCCAGATACGCACACCGGCAGGGCCTGGGCCACTGCTCCTGACCTGCCGCACCCCCAGGTTCGGCTGCTGTGGCTGAGGGGCCAGCAACTGCTTTCCTGCGTGTCCGAGAGGTCAGTCACCACCCTACCCTGAGAGCAGGTACATGCAAAGACAGCCCTGGGGTCACTCCTCTGCCCCAGGATGGTCCCTGGCATTTGAGGCAGCACAAGCACAGCCCTGAGGCAGAGCAAGCAACTCTTTAGCACTCGACTTCCACACCTTTGCTGCTTCCTGCAGGTTGCATTTTCAGGGCAGCTCATGAGCTTTGTGACTCTTTTGTTTGCAGGGCGAGATGGCCTTGGAGGAGGACTTGGCAGAAGACGACACTTCTTCCCCTGCTGCCAGCAACGGCCAGATGCCCCAGGCCACGCCACGGCATGCTTCTGAGGACCCAATATGCCCAATCTGCCAGGACACCATTAAGGACCAAGCCTCTGTAAGCTGGTGCAAGCACCTTTACTGTTTTTCCTGCATATTGGAGTGGTCCCACACAACAGCTGTGTGCCCCGTCTGCCAGTGGCCCTTCCACTTCATCCTCCGCAGAGTGAGAGCCAGTAGATACGAGGTGTACTACCTCAGGCGGTACAACAGCCCTGACAGCCGTGCTCAAGCAGGCGGATCTCGGCCTCACTCTGCGGAAAGGAGGCACCATCACTCCCCAGGCCACCAGCACCGCAGATCGTCCAGCAGAGACCGTGGCACTGGCCACTCCAGGGCCACAGAGAGGGGCCGAAGCAGGTCCCCGAGGCAGCACCATCACGGCCACAGCACGCTTAAGCATGCCCAGGACTATGACCCCTTGAGCAGCAGGAGACGGCAGCAGGGCAGGGCTCACCACACTGCTCGTGACGCTGCTCATGACAAGGGCTGAGCTCCAAGGCCCAAAAACGATGTCCCAGCCTCCTCGGACAGTCAGTGGGGAGGCCGGGTTTCCTCCAGGGAACAGCAGGCGTCAAGGAGCTGATCCCGGCGGAGGTCCTGCAGCACTCGGGGTTATGTCAGAGTTATGATGATAACAGGATAGAAACTTAGGTGTTGTTTTCTCATACCATTTTATGTTACAATTATCTATAAAATGTTGTTTTGAACGTTTCATACGAGTACGCCTTTTCTCCTTATATTGCACTTCCACCATGTGATCAGCTGAAGATTTCATCACTTTTTCTCTTTTCTGCCCTCGTGGCCTCATGACACCAATGGCTTATTTAGAAAAACTCTCGTCCTTCCACATCACCTGTTTTCTCACAGTTTACCCCAAATGTCCCCCAAAATAACTTTTCCTGTTACTTATCACTCTTCTCACAAGGTGGCAGTGATAAGTGAAGTGCATTTACAACCACTCTGCTTTACTGCAACGGTACTGCCTATAATGCCAGCCCAAATTTAATGGCTGGTAGCAAGTCTTTGAACAGCTTACTTTCTTCTCCTTCCTACTTAGACATTTTAAAAAAGCTTTAAAAAAGCAACCCCCAAAGACTTTACAGAGAAATTTGCCCCTGTGGTATGCTCTGTGCAGAGCCTCACGTTTAATGCCCTCAGTGGCAGGACCTGCTACAGAGTCTTCGCACCGTGTCCAAAGACTACCAAAGTCATTGAAAAACAATGTGCAGTTCTGTTGGGGTTTGAGCCCACCCAGCCAGCAACACACAGCCCCTCCCTCACCCTCACCCCTACCCCGTCCCCTGAGGGATGGGGAGGAGAAAATACAACCAAAAAGGCTTGAGGTCTGAGAGAAAGGACAGGGAGGGCTCACTCACAAGTTATGGTCACAGGCAAAAGACACATCAACTTGGGGATAACAACATCAATTTTATGAACCACTCCCATAATCAAGGTGCAATGGGTCTGTCTGAGATGGAGCCCTCATCGTGCTGTGCTTTGTAGTGGTAGCTAGGAAGGTGGTGATAACACAACAGTGTTTTGACTACAGCTAAGCCAGGCTTACGCAGCTCCAAGGCTGTCTCTCCAACATTTCCCCAGTAGGCTGAGGTTGGGCAAAATCTTAGGAGGGGATACAGCTGGGACAGCTGACCCTAACCAACCAAAGGGATAATCCACACCATATAATGTCTGCTCAGCAATATAAGCTAGGGGAAAAGAGGAAGAATGGGGTGACATTCATTTCACAGTTGTCCAGAGAAACCGCCACTGAAGCCCTACTTCCTGTGAAGTGGTCGGACATCGCCTGCTGATGGGAAGGAAAGAATAAAATCTTTTGGTTTCCTTTGCTTCTGTATAGGGCCTTTCCTTTTGCTTTATTAAACTATCCTTATCTTGACCCACGTGCCTCTTATCTTTTCTCTCCCCTGTCCAGCTAAGGTGGGAGAGTGATAGAGCAGCTTTGCTGGGCACCTGGCATCCCATCAGAGTCAACCCACCACACAAGGATAATGAGAAATACAACCGGGCCTTAAAAACACACCTTCTCCCACACCCCTCCGGTCTCCCCAGGCTCAGCTCTGCTCCCTATTCCCCTCCAGCAGCGCAGGGGCAGGGAATGGGGGTCACAGTCCGTCCGGCACAAGGTGTCTCCGCTGCTCCTTCCCCCTCAGGCAGAGGGGCCCTCGCAGCCCTCCCCTGCCCCACCGCGGGGTCCCTCTCCCGGCAGACATTCCTCCTCCAACCGCCCCAACGCGAGTCCTTCCCGCGGGGCCGCAGCTCCCCAGAACCCCCCAGCGCGGGTCCCTCCCGGGGCTGCCGCCCTCCCACCCACGGGCGGCTCCAGCGCGGCCGCAGCCGCGGCTGCTCCGGGCCCGGTCCCTGCTCCTCCGGCCCGGGGCCCTCCGCGGGCTGCAGGGCGACCTCTGGGCCACTGCTGATGTCAAGGAGACTTGTTTCATTTCCTGCAAATATCCTTCCGCTCCTTCAGCTACATTTCTAGCACTCAATTTTAAAAGGTAAAGAAGACTCTTCTGAACCTGCCTGCAGCCCACTTCATCACTGCTAAACATGAAAGCCTGTTATCTTGTCAAGGGGATGAAAGGGACCCACGATAATGTTTTCAAATAATATGAGTACAGTGTATATACAAAAATCACTGATGGAAAGACTCCCTTTTTTTGCCACTAGATCCTTTGGTTCTTATTCGATTTAAAAAAAAAAAAAAACAACCATAAAACCTCTGAGAGTTTAGATCCATGTCAGCAGCTGTACTACCCAGACAGTTTGGATCCACATGCCAAGAAGACACGTATCACAGACAAGCTCACTAACATAGACCAGTTGGATGAATCATAGACCGGTTAGATGAAACTGAATCCAGAGTAAGCAGGAGGGCTGACAGTCAGGAAACTCAGCAAGCAACGTGAGAAGCTCCCAACACAGCTGCTTTGTTACAGCCTAGGAGTAAGTTTGAATCCTTGCTGAGCCCTTACACAAGTAGATATCAGTAAATGATACCTACGCATTATATTCTTTACTCCAGCTGGCTGGAAGACGCCCATAGTGGCATAAAATGGACAGGTACCATTTTTTCACCCTGTGAAAAAAATTCATTTCTTGTTCTCATCTCCACTTCCGCATGCTGCAGCTGTAACAGCAACATAGCATAAAAAATAAATGCATTCTCAGCTCCCAAGTATGGCTTTTCATTGTTTCAAGTTAAGTTCAAAGCAATGGCACCATTTTCAAGGCACCTCTTGGCCTATGGTCCAGGGTGTATAAAAGCTGTCTTAAAAGTCTATGCCAGGCCGTATGAGAAGTGAGTTCACTCCTCAAGTACAGTGCAACTCACTATATTATCAGTGTGGAAAAGATTGGGTTCAGCTCTGTGGGAGACAATTGTTTTTCCAGGAGTCAGTGTTTCCAAAAGACGAAGGTCTGTTACGACTCTTTTCCAAATACCGGACCTCATGCATTGTCTTCGCCATGCTGTCACTACCACAAATATGTGTTATAAAGAGACTAACTAATGAATTTGGGTTTCCTATAGATTTGCAAACAGTATCTTTCATCATCTGTCATAGAATCACAAGATCATTTTGTTTGGCAAAGACCTTTAAGATCATCAAATCCAACCACTATCCTAACACTACCAAACCTACCACTAAACTATGTCCCTAAGCACCACATCGGTACGTCCTTGCATACAATATCCTTATTTGTTCTTGTGTCCTTTTCATCTCACCTTCCTCCCAGATCTGTCAAGTACTTAGATGGATAAGGAGGCAGCAGGTATTTTGTCTGACTCAGAAGTTATTTTAAGCATCTGTTTGCCACCTTTCAGAACGGATGTGGGGCGGAGCTGCCATGTTCTCCCTCAACATGGCTGCTATTTGGAACATCTCCTACAGACACAATGACCAGTCTTCCTTCTTAGCAACTTGTAAGAACTTCACACGCGTGGATTTTTATTCTTGTATCAAATATGGCTGAAATTAGCCAGTATGTTCAAAAATCATGTGGGAAGAAGAGCCTGGCAGACAAATAGACCACTGAATTGTACAAACTGTATTCCTTGGAAAGTTTTCATTAAAATTCCCATAAAAGACATTTCAATACTCTTGTTTTTCCCTAGGACTTGACAACACTATATATCTGAAAAATACAGAAGCGTAAAACGATATTTCACATAGGAGCCCATAGGCTGCCACTACACAGGCTCTTCACTACCCTTCTCCTTACCAGCATATGTATAATTAAATTGCTTAGTGAATAATGTACAGAAGCCAGGTAAAGCACTATGAACCCAATATGAATACTTGTGTAGAACAGGATAAAGAACTAGAACAGAATTCAGGAAATTAAGTAAACAGAGACATTAAGTTTCATCTAAAATGCAGAAGTACCTTTCAGCTTGTTTTTTTCACCAATTTGAATGCTGTTTTATTTTGTTATTCAAAAGCTAGCCATACAAATCCAGTATTATAAAGAAAATAACTTCTCTTTAGAAGTAATTCATTCCTCCAGTAAAGCTAGCTGGAAGGAAAGCCTTTGACCGTAAGTGTGAAAAAGAACAATTGCCATACTTAGAATTGTCAAGCTAACGAAAACACTTGTTACACTTCTGTGTATCTGGTAACATCTTTCCTGTCTTCTTCCACTTTATATGTCACCCTAATAAATTATCTCACTATTACTGTTCATTAACAGATATACAAAGAAGTCCTTCTGCTGAGATCTCTTTTCACCAGCACACTGGTAAAATAGTAGTGAGGGCTTGCTCTAAGGCTGGCCAGATTTGAGAACTGTCCTGCTTCACAACAAACATCCTAATTAACCATGCCCATAACTACTTATGCTGCTGCAGTTTATGTATCAGGAAAAATGTAATTCACAATGAAGATGTTAAAGGAAATTGCTCAGTTTGCCTTCATTTTACGTCTCAGACTAACAAACCTTTCATCTGGTAACACATCTGTCACTGATGATCTCAGCAGCCGGTAAAAAGAAACATCCGTCAACCTGTTCCTGTTCCTAAGGGTGTGCAAGGCAGAGAAAGAACTTGGGCAAACTCACATTGACTCAAGCATGCTGAAGAGTTTGTCAGCTGCCTTGATTAGCACAGGAAATAGCCTCCTGAGTTCAGAAAACGCCATGGGCTCATTCTCGAAGAAGAGGAAAATTTCCAGGAGCACACCATGTTGCAAGACAATCTGTTCTGTTGCAAAACAGGTCTGCTCAGACTCAGTCCAACACAAGAACTGCAATTTGAAGCTGAGCTAATAAGGAATTCAGTATTTTTGTGGAAGTGTTTATTTTCTCAACAAATTATAAACATTTAATACAAAAAATACTCCATCAGAACTCAGTATGTATATTATTTGGGTTTTTTAATGCTGATAAAAATCATACAGCGTTCCATTTGGTTTAGGATGGATGCCACCAATAACAACAGCTGATAGTACTCACAGATTCATCATTTCAATTTTATGGAGTAATGAAAACAGAAGATAGATCTTTTTTTTCAGTCAAAAAATATCCAGCAGTCTTAGTAGTAGAGAGGTAGAATTGTTGATAATCACCAGGAGCATGTCAGTTGCTGCACACCAACAGCTTCATGGATGCCTAGCTGGATGACTGAGAATTTTAATGTTCATTTTAAAAGCAGTTGTTTAGAAGGATGTTCCGAGAAAGAAATATGGGTCTTTTCATGCATCTATAAAAGTAGAAAGTAGTAATTTTAAAATAACTAAATAATTTAAAGATTTAAAAAAAAAAAAAAAAAAAAAAAAAAGAGAGGTGTAGGGTAGACAAGATGTACAAAGTGGCACTTTGATTTTCTTCTGGTTTTTCAGAAACCTCCAAAGGTTTAAAATCCTTTCTTGGCTGAAAAGACTTTCTTTTTTTCTAGAAAGTAAAACGAAGCACTCTGACAGCTTGCCAAGTATTGTACAAGGGATGGCATTAGACACTCTACAGATACAGCTCCGTTTTCACTATAAAATTTTTCTGGAAAAGGAGAAACACAGGATGAAGCTGGAAGGCAAGGAATCTGAGAATCGGGAGATAAAGATGTCAGGAGATGGCCAAGAGACACTCAAGGAAATACTAATCAGAAAAATAAGAAAACAGATTACAGGATCAACCAAGGTAAACCCCCCCCCCCAAAAAAAAGGAAAAAAAAAAGAGAGGAAAGGTAAAAGTTCATGTCATATTTTGTCAATCCTCTGTTTGAAGAGGACAGGAAGACAGCAAGTTATCAGGCAGGACATGAGAAATCAACAGAACAAATCTGAAGACTGTGCCCGAGGTGGAGAACAAGCAAGGATATCAAATACAGAGGAGAAACAGTATTGTTTCTTGTCAGGAGCTAACAGAGAAATAGGCAAATGTAGATGCTCTCACTAATTAAGCACACTTTGAACTTGTAATGTTAAATATTAATTTATTTTATCTCTCTATATAAAAATACATATGTTTTTATACATGTGTGAAATGTTAATACACACATTAGGTTTTGTCTCTGTGAGCGAAATATAACCTCCTAGCTCCTCACTCAATATTCCTAGGATTAGATGGTGCCTTTCAATCTAAATACGCTACAACGGAGAAAAAGCCAAGTCTGGTGATTCTCAGGCAAAGCGGAAACTGCGAAACACTCCAGGCAATTCTTCCTGCCACCTGGAAAAGTGGGGACACACAGGACAATCACAATAGGGAGCATATACTCAGGTGCACAAAACAATGGGAATGAGGGTGCAGGGGATACCCAGGGGCACTGAAGAGTCTATCTTCTTCCACGAGTGCCCAAACTACTGCAAAAAGGCAGAAGAGTGGGTGATAGTTTTATATGACAAGCTAACCTGTGCTTTCTTCAAATCACAAAATCCCTGAGTGTCCGTGAGTGTCTTTGTGAACTAGAACTTGACCAACTATCCCTCCCAGTTACCAGAATGGACTTGGTAGGAATTAGACTCACTAGCATTCTCCCAAACAATTTGGGGGCATGGCTGAGGAGCACACTGTCAAAGTCCGGGGACTGTTCACAATAAAGAGTCTGCATGCACCCTCTGTTTTGGAGTGCAGGAGACGTCAATAGCATGGGTTTCAGTATCAAAGAATGGGCCCTGCTATACTTAATATACTTAGGTAGCCATAGCTTACGTCTGCGTGGATCAGATCCTGGTGCTTTGAGAATTACAGTTTAGTGATTCTGAAGTTCACTGCAGGGTTGTTTTTTTTGATTAAATACAATGAGTGGGGTTCACTCTGAGATTAGGTCATGTCTGTCTTTTCCCTATGGCCATGTCATTTCCTAAAGAGCCTCTTCTTAGGGGCTTTATATATGAAGGTTTCGAAACAAAAAGTAAAACCTGAAGGTTGTATGTCTTCTCTAATCTTTCTGCTAGTCTTTGCAGATTCTCAAAAACAGCTCTAACATCTCAGAGACAGGAATGGTGGGGAAGGAAGGGCAAAGCAGCAAAGCTTTGGAGAAGAAACCCTGCAGTACACAACCTAGTTAATGTTACTGCAAAGAAGCAATACCTGATAAAGGAAGCTGCAGTACATCAATTAAATGAGTGTGTAAAGATCATGTCCTGCAAGGAACCTGACGAGGGTGAAACTAAACAAAACCAATCCATGACATCAGATTATATCCTTCATATAAATGGAGTTTAAGCACAGGCTACATGTCAAAGGACACTGTGGTATTTGCTAGGGTATCCTAGAAAGCCCAAGGCATCCCAGTCAAGCAAGGTCAAGCAAATGAACTCGACTGTCTCAGCAATTCAGACAATAACAACATCCTACTTTAAAATACTTCTACAACTGAAATTACACAGACAGACACGAAAGGAATTTTTCATAGAATTGATTACTTTCAGCTTTTGGCGGGCGGCGGGGGGGAGTCATGTTACATTTGAGACAATGAATCTATCTGCCAGTAGTTTAGAACAGTGCAACAAAAATCATCATTCTGCAATCAATCAAAAAACCATCAACAACTTGCTACAAGATAATATTCTTTGAATGGCACATTGGCAGACAAATATTCAGATTTTGGAACATCAACATATAAATAAAGTGACACGGAATAACTGGCTTGTTAGTCTTTCTGCATTCTTTCTGGCTTTTCTGCCTAGAAAGTGGTGCCGCTAACACTCCCTCGACATAGTCTTCATTAATCAAAAGCTGTATGCTGCTCTGTTTCAAAAGACGTACGCTGCTATGCAAACATCTTTACTTTACTAATTAAAATGGCAGCACACAAATTAAAGGCTAGGCTATTGTTATAACATGAAAACAGACTCCAACCAAAAATGCTGTAATTATTCATGTAGTTAACTGAAACCCTTGTAATAAGGTAACTTTTCATAAGTGGTTGTCTGGCTATCTTCCAAGAGGAAATAGAAAATATGCAGATTTACCTTTGTGATCTATACTATTTTAGGCATTGTTTATTCTCCTTTGTTAATCATCTTTTCCTACATCTGTACACCAGAAATGTAAAACATTTCATAAAGACAAATTCTACAGATTTGAAAACAAATGTTTCAGAAGAAACTATGCTGTTTTTATTAAAGGAGAAGCATCTGAGAAAGCTGCATGTAATAGTCGAAACAGCTGACACAATCAAATCATAAGCAGTGCAGAATGGAGTAAACAAAAGGCATCATGAAACTGGAGCAGAATCTTTTACTTGTGTGACAGCAGCTCTAACAACTGTATGCCATGAGGATCAGCTTAAAACTGCTGTCAAAACCCTAAATTAAAGAGAAATATAAAAAGACATTAATGTTAACAGATGCATTCTAAATCTGTCATGTTTAAGGAAAAATTAACTTAGCCCTGGATTTTAAAGACATCTAAGTGCTGAATTCATACTGAAATTAAGAAGAGGCAGATGACTAAGTATCTTTTGAAGCCTCATTCTTAATGCTTACAAATAAGGCCAGGACTGGATCATGAAGTTCTCTACAGACAAGTATAGCACTAGATCCAACACTATCAAACTTGCATATGATTCCCATCATTGTACCAACACAGGAGGACCAAAGGGCTCTTTTGAGATTCAGATTCCACCAAATAGGCTCAGATCAAGAAATATGCCATGAGGAAACCTGTGAGAATAAGACAAGAAAAACTGATGACTTGTTTTCAGTGAACACGAAATAATCCATCCTCTTGTTTTGCTTGTCTTTTTCCTGTTACGCAAAAGCCCAACCGAACAGTGTTATTTAGGCAATGAACATACACCTACTACATTCTTCAATACTATTGTTTAAAGAAAGAAAAGGTTAATCTTGTTTATATTGTTATCACAGTAAGAAACTGCTGAGGTAATAAATCTTCCACACATAACAACAATACTTTTTTCTTCTACTGTTGATCTCTATACACAAAGAACAGCCGAGTTTACACTCAAATCCTTCATTTTTATCATTTACAATTAATTTTTGCACTTATGGAAGTAGGAAACCCTTGTGGATACCTGCTTATTTCCTGACAACCAAAGGACAAACACATGTCTGGATCCCAAATAGACTTGTCATGTTGGAGCAGAAGTGACTCTGCAATGGTCAGAACCAGATCTTTTTTGGTTTCCTTTCACTGGGAAAAATGCACAAAATGTTTTCCATATCAGAACCTTTTTTATGGTGGTGCTGAACAAGAAGGGTGAGACTTTCAATACCATGGCATTATTTAGAAGTCTAGTTCCCACCCTCAAAACTCAAGGCACCTAGTGCTAACCTTAAACCCAACTAACTGTATATTGACTTATAGGAGCCAGATTTTTGAAGGAATTCAAGTATCTAATAGAGCGAGCACCCAACTCAACTCCATGAATTCTGGACTCAGATGAAATATTTACAAAGTATAATAAACCTCTGAAAGAGCTTAACTATTTCAGATACTGCAAATCTCATAGGACAATATTACAGTAAAGCTGTTCAATAATCATATTCTTAAGAGTACAACTTTAGGTACAGGCACAAATCTGGTCTTCATTACAGTGAGGGAAAAAACCACTAAAAACCAGACTGTACCTGCTGTTCCTGGTAATTCCTAATCAAATAAGACATAATAGGAGAACAAAAACAAAGACGGAGGAATGGAAATTTGCAGTTACAGCAAAACCAGCTTATTTTGCATGGCGGGTGAAATCTCAGCTTGCCACCTGCCTACAGTGTCGTGCCACAGTGTTCTGCGTGCGCTGAAGTGGAGGCGACACTTCAGAAAGCATTTGCAGAAGGATGAGGTAATGGCATCATAACTTTTAAAGGAATTTCATCCCACATATGAAGGACTACATGAAAAGTACAAACATTACACTGACAAACAAAAAAGAGATCATTAGCAAAGTGACAATCAGGAGTTATCTTAAAATTTTTACTTAAAAGATAATTTTCCTTAGGCATTTACATGAACACGGACCCTATTCAAATACAAGGATCAAGAATTAAAACCTATACTGCAGTGCACATCTTTTAAAAAGGGTCCATTATGTAACACTGTTAGTATTTAAATACTAAATAGTCATAGAATCATAGAATCATTAGGGTGGAATAGACTAAGATCTTCAAGTCCAACCATTGACCTAATACTACAATGTCCACTAAACAAGCGCTAAATCAGCACGTTTTTTGAACACCTCCAGGCATGGTAACTCCACCACTTCCATGGGCAGCCTGTTCCAGTGTTTGACCACTCTTTCAGTAAAGAAATTTTTCCTAATGTCTAATCTAAACCCCCACTAGCACAACCTGAGGCTGTTTCCTCTCGTCCTATTGCTAGTTAGTTGGGAGAAGGGACCAATTCCCACCTGGCTAAAACCTCCTTTCAGGCCAGAGAGTGATAAGGCCTCCCCTCAGCCTCCTTCTCTCCAGACTAAACAACCCCAGTTCCCTCAGCCACTCCTCATAAGACCTGTTCTCCGGATCCTTCACCAGCTTCATTGCTCCCTACTGGACACACTCCAGCAACTCAGTGTCTTTCTTGTAGTGAGGAGCCCAAAACTGCACACAGTATTTGAGGTGCAGCCTCACCAATGCTGAGTACAGGGGCACGATCACCTCCCTACTCCTGCTGGCCACGCTATTTCTGATGCAAGCCAGGATGCTGTTGGCCTTCTTGGCCACCTGGGCACACTGCTGGGTCATGTTCATGTCGATGAGCACCCCCAGGTCATTTTCCACCCAGTAGCTTTTGAGCCACTCATCCCTAAGCCTGTAGTGCTGCATGGGGTTGTTGTGACCCAAGTGCAGGACCCAGCACATGGCCTTGTTAAACCTCATAGCGTTGGCCTCAGTCCATTGACGCAGCCTGTCCAGATCCCCCTGCAGAGCCTTCTTACCCTCGAGCAGATCAACACTCCCACCCAATTTAGTGTCATCTGCAAACGTACTGAGGGAGCACTCAATCCCTTCATCCAGATCATCAATAAGGATGTTAAACAAGACCAGTCCCAATACGGAGCCCTGGGGGACACCACTTGTGACCAGCCACCAGCCGGATTTAACTCCATTCACCACAACTCTTTGGGCTCAGTGATCCAGCCAGTTTTCAGCCCCGCATAGACTACACCTGTCTAGGCCATGAGCTGCCAGCTTTCTTAGGAGAATGCTGTGGGAGATGGTGCCAAAGTCTTTTACTAAAGCCCAGGTAGGTGACATCCACAGCCTTCCCCTCATTCACTAGTCAGGTCACCTGGTCATAGAAGGAGATCAGGTTGGTTAAGCAGGGCCTGCCTTTCATGAAGCCATGCTGGCTGGGCCTGAGCCCCTGGTTGTCCTGCACATGCCACGTGAGCGCACCCGAGATGAACTGCTCCATAATCTTCCCCAGTACCAAGGTCAGGCTGACTGGCCTGCAGTTCCCCGGATCCTCCTTCCAACCCCTCTTGTAGATGGGCGTCACATTGTCAAGCCTACAGTTGTCTGGGACCTCTCCTGTTGACCAGGACTTCTGATAAATGATGGAGAGTGGTTTGGCCAGCTCCTCCGCCAGTTCCCTCAGTACTCTTGGGTGGATCCCATTTGGCCCCCTAGACTTATGGATGTCCATGTGGTGTAGCAGGTCATTAACTGCTTCCTCCTGAATTATGGGGGGTTTATTCTGCTCTCGATCGGATCCCTGTCGTCCAGCTGAGGGAACTGATTACCTTGCGGACTGCTTGTCTGACTATTAAAGACTGAGGCAAAGAAGGCGTTAAGTACCTCAGCTTCTTCCTCATCCTTGGTGACAATGTTCCCCTCTGCATCCAATAGGGGATGGAGATTCTCCTTGGCTCTCTTTTTGTTGTTAACGTATTTTTAGAAACATTTTTTGTTGTCTCTCATGACAGTGGCCAGGTTGAGTTCTAGTTGGGCTTTTGCCTCTCTAATTTTCCCTCTGTATGACCTAACAAGATCCGTAAACTCATAAACAGTAACACAAACTAATACAAAAAAGCAATACAACCATTACTATGTGCATAGTAAAACTTACTCGCACATCTATTTGCAGTATTTTTTCAAGATTTGTAAAATTTATTTGCCTCTAGTAAACATTATTAGCTTTTATTTCAACTCCACTTTATATATTCTTTATCCTATTAAATCTTCATTATTAAATATTAGGAAAGAGATACAAATAAAAGTGTTTAAAATTTAAGAATTCTTTTCTGGTAGGAAACTGGTGAACCAGCTAATAGTAGAATGGATACACACAGTCATTACTCAAAAGGACTTTTCTTTCTGAAAATTTGTTCATAACAGTACTTTAAATTATGTAAAAAGGTAAATAGGAAGCTCCTCCATTTGGAATAATCAAACAGTATATACCACCAGAGAAAGAAAAAAAATTTTAAGTATAACAATTCAGCCACTGCTTCTCAGTAATTTTGTTGCTATAAAGAGTGATGAGAACTTTTTGTAATAATCTAAGGTGCAGGGATTGTGAACAGTTTACAAGTGTTAACATGGATGACCACCAAAGGAGGAGCATAAAGATCTGTATGAAGGGTGATGGAGGTTAGCTTGGCAGCCAGATCTTTGCTGGGAAATGACATCTCAGTAACAAATGATGAATGGCTGGGTGGCAGAACCGAGAATATGCTATGAAGAGATCTGAAGACAGTGGAAACATATATCCTGTTTGGTGTAAAAAGAAAAGAGAAAATCACACATGGGACTCCAAGAAAAGACAATACCCACCAAGCAGGTTATTTCAGAAGTGTTTTGAAGGGATACAAGCAAGGCAGATTTAAGCTGTCATCCAGAGAGAAGGCTGTGGAAGCAACGAGAGAGGAAAACAGTCTTCGTGAGAAAATTAGCTGGATAGCTAAATAAGAAAGACCGATCCTACATTGCTCACCTATGTGCCTATGGCACAAAGACGGAAGTGAACCTGCATTCTCTCCTGACAACCCCGGGTTTGGGTAGCACCCTGGATGGTCTTCTATGTATTTGGCACTGAAGGCAATGTGATATTTCCTAGTCAGGACCGGAAATGGAACTCACATACCCTAAATACTCATCTTGCATTGCATTATATACTGCAAGCAAAAGCTATTCCTAATTTTAGAAAGTTTCTCCTGTATATGAATTGTCATAAATACAGGTGGTTAAAAGTGAAACTTTTTCATAACAGAATCTAATAAATACATTCTATTACTAAGACCACTGGTTTTATTTATAGCTCAGACATGTTGTATAATGCTTTAACTCCTTTTCCTGCTGGCAGGTGAGTATCTTCCATACATCTAATTAAGGCAAGTAGAAATGAAGAAATAATTCTTTTTTTTTCTTCTCCCCAATCTCTATTGTTCTGTGTGAAAAGCTAGTAGTGTAGGTGCAACTCTACATTCTTAATGATTATAGAACGTAAGGTATTGTGGGTGCAGTATCAGTGAAGTTCTGAAGTTAATTACATCATTCCACATGCTACTGGGACATGCTTCCTCCTGTGACTGTTCAAAATTATTTCTATATGCAAAACGTCACCAAGCACAATGGAATTTTAATTTCATAAATAAAAGTATTTTTCAACCTTCTGAAACACTTCTACTAGGTCACCAAATCTTTGTCCCAGGGTGGCCTTGAATAATGCCAGTAATTTTGTGTAAGGATTGCTGAGCAATGTAAGTAAATTCAGCTGTTCATTGTGTATGAATTCACACTGAAATGAGGCAGGAAATATGAGCACTATGTGTTCAACTTAAATTAATTTTGAATTCAAGATTCAACTAGAAAACAAACTAATGGAGTAATGATCACTTTTTTTTTTTTATTTAGAGACATATTTATTTATAGTAATTGTGTTAGAATCGTAATTGTAAAGAAGCAAGCTGAAGGAAGCATTAGTAAACATTTTAATAGTCCACTCTTGCTATTAGCTAGGCAAGATGACTAAATAAATTAGAAAAACAATAAAGTAAACATTATAGCTGTCAAATATAGCCAATGTTATGAATTATTCTGCACTGTGTTGTGTTTGTCATAGTCCAAAACTGATTAAATCATGGGTAATGCAGAAAGAAGAAAAACACCTCACAGCAGATGTTAGTCCCTTAATTAGAGTGGTGGAAGATTCTGCAATGACAGGAGGCATAAAATAACATGAGCATAACAGTAGTCACTTCACAACAAAGCCAAAATGATCATGGCAAAAACTGCCTGTCCACCTACACAGAAGTATCTTCTGTATTTTGGTTATTTTTCTTTCTAATTTAAATATACTTTTTTTTTTTTTTTCATTCACTGCAATGGCAGTGAATGAATAAACAGCACATAATAAAAATCCAAAGATCTGGGGTTGCCTTAAAAGTGAACCTTCAAAAACTCAGTCCAATTCTTACAGAGAGTATTACATCCTTGTTTCACTCCTGTTACTCCTACCCTAAGAGCAGCACTGCCAAGCAGTGCGCTGGATTCTCACTGTGCAAAGCTTTTTGGTCCCAAGTTTCACCATCAGTCTCTAGCTCACACACATTAGATTTTGGTTACTCTCTGTCACCACCCTCAAAACATGCTCACTTCGTCTGAATGGCTCCACATAAATCACTTAAATCGTGGTAAGGATGATAACATCTGATTTTCTACTCCACTGTGTACCAGCTACTCTAAAAAAAGGTTTGAGGCATTTGCACTCAGTGCTACCTTATTTTCAGTGAAAAGTATGATGTACCTGCTGAAGGCTGACATTCAGCAGCCATCTGTATACTATAATATATACTTCCAGAAGTCCTTGAGCAAAATCAGAGTTCTTCCATATATTCCAAGTGCTATATGTTTTCTGAACAGTCTCCAATTATATCGATACCATACAGATAAATTGCTCTATCTTAACGTCAGTGTCGCTGAAGATATCAAAGAAGGCTGGAATGCAAATCAATACAAAACGTGAAGACATTGCACAAAATAAAAGTAAAGAATGGTAGGATTTGCTGCTTCATATGAGGGTCTGAATAATAGATCTGTTGTCTCATCACTGCCTTCATAGCCTTCTGTTATAAAGTCCACTACTGCAATCTACACTTTAATTTTAAAAACATCATGGTATTTAGAAATGTATTTGTCAGAGAAGATGTTCTTGCCCACGTTACTTACAATTTGGCTTCACGAAAAAGCTGATTTAGAGATACTTCGATTAAAAAAGATCTGGATTTTCAAATACCAGTTTATCTCCAGAGATTCATAAACCATTTGATAGATACTAGCAGCTGCACTTCCAGGCAGTGTAATTATAACGCTTTTACTAGAACCATGACAACTTACACCTCACATCATACACAGGTGTAAATAAACCGCAGAATAGCCCAATCCTCAAAGAAAAGTCAAATGACTAAAGACTGCACCATCTCAGCCTTCGTATGCCAGCATGAGCATACAGCGAGCTGGAAGAGTGAATTTCAGCAGCAGTTTCTGCCCAAGACAATGCTTAGAAGATGTCTAACGACCCCCAGAAGATGGTTTCTCAGTTTCTAGGATCTGAGCAGATACGTGAGGGTAAGTAAATTTATTTCAAAAGGGGTACGCATAAAATCAGTACCATATAATCCTACCCACTTGTCTTCCTACAAGTCTAAAGTATACCATGGAAAAAAAGCTATGTTTTAGTATACTTTCCACTTAATAAAATCATGTGATTCTTCAAACAAAAAAAAATATTTAAAATAACTACACAAAGCTTTGACTATCAAACTATAAGCAAACAGCATTGAGTAAGTAGGTTATAGCCCACTACATCTGTGTATGTATATCTATGGTATAATCAGCAGAATAATAACAGACATTAATAAAGTACCCATACATGCAATTTACGCCTCCGGTCACGTAAACTTCTTTTCAATTCTCATGATCAGGCAAAGCGAATACAATGAACATAATTTAGCTATTTTATGTTTTCTCTTTCCCAATGACAGTAGGTCTATGCTTTATTGAAAAAGCATTTACTTATGTTTATTGTGATAAGGTTAAAATAAATTGCATTGCTATTTTTATGTACTACTCGGCTACTAATCCGTCTTGATTGCCTGATGATGAATTCTTTATAGTGCAATGTTATAAATATTTCTTATAAACATTAATATGACATTTTTCATAATTAACATATGCATTGTTGAATACATTAATACATTTTGACGTCTTTTGACTGTCCAACCTAATGCTGAAATATAATGTTAGGTTATTAAAACTTGAATACATTTATTATTCCTTGGAAAATTATGAATCTGATCATCTCAGGTGTATATACCATTACATAAGACACAGAAATACAGAAATGTGTCATCCTACTGATTTTAAATCAATTCTTTGTGGTTTACCACCAAATCTTTACACATACTGCTTAAATATACAACCAAAATAACCTTCATTTGTTTGAGCCTATCTTTCACTGATAGCAAGAGTTCTGAACACACACCTACACACCAAAAATACAGGACCTTAAAGTAAATGTCAAAGTAAAATGAGCAGAAAAACTGGTGGGACATTTATTAATCAGGAGAAAAATAATTTGAAGAAGGAAGTGAATTAAATGCAGACACATGCCACAATAAAGATAAAAAGATATCGAAACACAACGACAGGAGATAGGACAATTCTAGGAGTTTTCAGTAAATTAAGGATAATAGAGATGACAGCCATGTGATCATTATTAACAAACATCAGCACTCATAACAGGCTTAGAGGAATACTTCTAAAGCCAGTCTTTGATTTAATCCTTTCAATATGAATTACAGAAATGCAGTATTGAGGTTCTCCACCTTAAAAACTTCACAAAACACTGACACAATTAATGCATCTACCACCTCAGATGGAAGCAATTTTTGAAGATGTTTGTTTTCACATTACTCATTACATGCTTATTGCGGCTCCACAGGGCACAGCTACAAGCCCACTTGTTACAAAAGCTGGGAGCTGACGAGGCAGCAGAAAGACGTGAGAGGCAGGACACATGGGGAGATGGCCAGCCAGACTGGAGAAGAGAGCCCTGAAGGAGGAATAGAGCCAAAGGGTCAGCACCGTACAAGTCTCCTGGTCACTTCTACACAGCACTCGTCTTCCAGCTCCAACTGACGTGTGCTTTTGGCTCCTTTCACATTCCTATAGAATAGACTGTGGAATAGAGTAGACTACTA
Source organism: Leptosomus discolor (assembly GCF_034619465.1). Lineage (NCBI taxonomy): Eukaryota > Metazoa > Chordata > Aves > Leptosomiformes > Leptosomidae > Leptosomus > Leptosomus discolor. The sequence goes on along the minus strand of NC_141392.1, from coordinate 98,688,626 downwards.
CAGTTGGAAGGACCTACAACAATCATCTTGTTCACCTGCCTGACTACTTCAGGGCTGACCAAAAGCTAAAGCATGTTGTTAAGGGCATTGTCCAAACGCCTCAAACACTGACAGGCTTGGGGCACCTACCACCTCTCTAGGAAGCCTCTCTTCCACCCTCTCTGTAAAGAAATGCTTCCTCATGTCCAGTCTAGGCCTTCCCCGGCACAGCTGTGAACCATTCCCACATGTCCTGTCATTGGATACCAGAAGAGATCCTACTCAAGTTGTCCCCACTTTCTTCTGACTTGCACACGCTCCCCCCTTGTTTTTCACTCTTTAGCTTGTCTGACACTAAAAAGACTAGGGGGGAGCAAAAGGGAGTGGTGGCCCATGAAAGCCAGTACAGACATGAGGGAAAACTTTGAAGTGATCTTTTTTGGTTCTAATGAAGAAGGAGTTGTTCTGCTTCCCCAGGCTGCAATCATAGCAGTAGAATGTAAAAATGTATGATAGTTGTGAACAGTTCAAGAAATGGTATGTATTTAATTATTAAAACAAATAATAATAGACAATTTGTAGATTTATATATCTGTAAAATAAGTACATATTTTACAGGCTGCTATATTAATTTTAAACTACAGAAAAAGAGTAAAGTGTGTCTGAAATACCACTATTAAGGTAACCCGAGGACAAATTTGTCCACTCCAATGGTAAACTTCTGAATAGATTCGCTTTAACATCACAGCCCAGCAGCGGTGTAGCCCTGTGAATCAGGAAATTTGGTTTTGCCAAATGGTAGCAACTGGCCTTCAATTTTATAACAGTAACTAGTCACACCAGGCCACAAGCCTTAACTGTCCTTGTCTGGTCTTGAACTTACTTTATCTTGATTTTAGCTATATCTGCAAAAATTATTTGAGAAACTTTTGCTGCCACGGGTTCTAAGATCAGGTAACTCTTGTCTAGCTTCTCCTAGCTAAAACAGCCAGAGTACCCAACAGTCAGGCATCTACTCCATGCTTTGGCATTTGCACAAGCTCTGTTGCTTATGACCTAACTTTTTTTTAAGCTTAACTTTTCCTCAGCTTTCCACTTGTGTGTTTTTTCTTCACCAAAAGAAATAGTATCATATAGGGAAAAGACTAACAAGCCTCAGCAATCATACTATAAGAAGCCCTACAGATCAACAGAAAACTAAAAAGTATAATCCATTACCAAATATGAGGTTGAAATATAGAAAAATAACCCTGAGCAAACTCGGAATCAGGGAGGAAATCCTCCACCACCATTGATACTGTGATTCCTGGCGGAGAACTGGCGTGCCGACAACCCACTAAACCACCCTGCCCTTGACCTAGGACTACAGATGATCACAGCGGTGAGAAACCAGAGCAAAGCAGCAGATATATGCAGCTATTTATTTCATTGTATTACTAACGAATCTCCATAGATATTGTATTATTTTGATTGTGTTAGCATTGTTACAACTAGAGTAAAAATAAGTAGTTGTTATATTTTTATTAGATTGTTAAAGCATTAATTAAAGCAACAATAAATTCTGATTCTTGGATCCTCCTACACAGTGTGCTCTTTTTGACTACCCATGTGAAATTATGCAAATAGGAGAGGATCTCTGTGTTTCCTCCTGGAGACTAAGAACAAAATGACAAGTGTTAAAACTTATGACACTGTATGGAAGAACTAAAAAGAAATCATAAACAGGTCTTTCTTAGATGTTTGAAAGAGCATGCCACAACAGCAGAATCACGTGGCAAAATTTAAGGGGAGAAACAGAAATTAGTAATAGCTTTAAGTTACACACATAAGGAGTTTGCTGCATGATGGTCAGAAGTAGGGTCAGTTTTTATTGCATGAACAGTCCACCTTCACAACTCTGTTACCCTCAATAAAATCCTTTCAAATGTGGTCTCCCTCTTTCACAAAGCACACAGAGCACGCACACTAGCACCGAGGCTGGCATCACGGAGTCAAAGTACCTACTAGACCAGCGATGACCCACTGCAGCGGGGAGTACCCAGCACCTGCACAGGAGCTCGCACTGCCGCTTCCCTGGCTACCCCCATGCCCACAGCAACGTGCACGCTGCCAGTCTAAGGCTAAGCGTCAAAAGCAATATGTGTGAGACAGGTACGAAGTCATTGACAAGGCGATGGCCATTTTCTCTCTTCCAATTTATAACAATTAAATATTCTCATTTTGTTAGGATCACCTGGATAATGAAAAACCTATGCTGTTCTTGTTTTGCATACTCTTTCCTGTTCCTATGTCACTCTCGGACAGATGCACACATCCACATCTCTACTGCACCAGCTTCTGTTGAGATTCTCATCAGCTAAAAAGCATTTGAACTATCACTGATCAGGAACAGCGTTGGACTGAATTTTGAAGGATGCTATCAAGTTCATTTTTATATACATCACACTGGAATTTCATCATGCTGCAACTAATTGGAAATTAATTTAAATTTACTCAAAACTTATGGGAGAAAAATCACATATATCACAAAGTACCAATTTATTTTATGGACATAAAATTCTCCCAAGAGTGCCCCTAATCCACATAATTTTTGACTGATATTTGCAATAGAACATTTTCATCAGCAGATATTCAAATGAAAATACCCGTGCCTAACCACCTTTTTAATGAGCTCACAGTCAGAGAGTATGAGTACATACCGATTATCCCATAAAAAGCTGGAAAACCTGACTACTAAGCTGACCAGTACACAGCCAGGGTTTGCAGAATTAATTTACTGAACTGCTCTCCAAGCTCCACTAAGGGGGCTAAATGTAAGGAATCAAAGATGCAGAGCTAAGAAGGAACAACTGAATGAAGACATGACAGTAGTTTAAACTATAAAAAAAAGGTATCTACAAAAAGGCTACCACTGGACAATAAATACTTCCCCAAAACAGCAGTGGCATAGACTATCCAGGTAAACAGGTTGTGCAATTTCCATCACCTGGCATTCTCAAGATCAATCTGGACACAAGAATCTTATAACACCATGGCTGATTTAGTTTAGGGCACGGTGATATAGAGGATGCAGCTTCCTGGAGAGCCTTATTTTTCTGTAATTCAACATATTTTTAGTATTTTATGTGGCTGAGATATTTTTATTTAGTGAAAATTTGCATGGGGTTTGCTGTAATGTATTGCATGTGCCATCGTTGTACTGGAAATACACTAACAGTGGTTTACATCTTTGATAAATCAACACATTCATAAAATATGTACTTGAGAAATATCAACTTGAAACACTAGTATGTATGAAAATACAAGTCAGCTGTTCCATAGGGAAAGAATGCAGAACTTAGTAGAAAATTGGAACATCTAAGAATTCAGTAAAAACTAACTGAACAATAAAATAGTATTTTGGGGTGTTCATTTAGAGAAGCAAAGTAACTTCAACAGCTTAACAGGCTGACATAATAGTGGCTTCCAAACTTTCTGAGGCAGCACACGGCGTCAGGGAACTGCCCCTCTCACTTCCCCAGCTGCCCCTACCGCCAGGAGTTCTGCCTGCAGCGCTTTTCAGCATTTCTTTAAAAATCACAAACGTGTATTTACAACATACAAAAATACTTTTCAAAAGAAAAATTATTATAGTGAATCTAGTATTACCCCTTCCCAGAGGAGGAAAGGCAATCAAGCAACAAAAGTATTTCTCACTGTGCACAACTAATAAATATAATTTAAAGTGATCATGGAAATTTAATAATAATTTGTGTTTAAATCTATTTGCTTTAATAGCGATAAAGTTATGAAAGGTTTGGAAGCTATTTTTCTCACAAAGTTACAGAAGTAGTATTTATTTATTTTCCTATATTTTCTGTGGTTATTATCACTATTATTTTGTACCTAATCAGATGAACTGTAGCAACATGCAGTGCTCTTCCTTTGGCTGTCTTAGACAAAATTGTGAGGTAGCCTGGTTAAGCGTTTCAGGTTCCAATAATGCTATTACCAAACCTAGAACAGTGATCTGCTGTTGGCTCTGCAGGCACTAGCAGCTTTGCTAATTAATGCACTACGATGAATGCAAAACTACCACAAAGCAACGCCCAGAGGTCAACACTTCTTATGCTGTCCACCCTGGACAAAGTAGTAGCCTTTAGACTCTGAAGGCATTAAAGCACTCATTAACTATGTAATAACTAAAAGTCAAAGATCCACACATTTCAAAACTGAGACTAAAATATGGGTGTGGATTAAGTCTTCATAGTTGCTGACGGCTAGACGTGCAAAAGGAAGGCATGCAGTAAAAGCAATTACTGTTTTTCTAGTTCAACATCTCAATAATTACAGTACTTGCATAAGATGTAGGAATCATCACACATGATGGAATAGGATTCCCTTCTTTAAATGTAGGCTGCCTGGCTGTCTCTAAGCTTTGGGTAAGTGAATGTCCTAGAACAGGCAGCTAAGTCTCCTCTCTAGTCAGCGGAAAGCAGCACATTTGATGGAACACTTGCAAAGATGGGTAGTCCACCCAAGCGAGACAACCCCCTTCTATTCACACACTGCCTAAAGACAGAATCTGATCGACTGAATTCAGTGCCCACTGCTCCCTACCGACCATCCAAGGAACTAATGTTAATTACACGCACCCTCATGGGATATAATTCTGGGGTATGACAGCGGTGGTAACCATCTTCAATGTAATTTTTCTAAGCATTTACGGATGAGCACAGTAACCCGGCAGAACGCTTTCAGACTTAGCAGGGAAGCACCCTGTGCTACACTCAGGCGGTGCTAGGAAACGAGGTGAAGTAAATTGCCTCTTGGGACTTTGGAGGTTTTCAGCCAGCCACCCTCATTCATTACCTTCTTCCGGCTGAAGGGATACAAATACACATCTACAAATTCTGAGAAGAGGCTACTTTGGAACAGCAGGTGTTTCTTACGGTTTTCTACTGAGTCACTGCACAGCACAATATAACTTACCTCCAAATGAAGGAAGAGCAGTGCTATTCTTTGTAGTCTGGTCAACTGCATAGGGCTTGTTTATGGTGATTACAGATTACGGTATGAAATGCATTTCAGGAAAGAGGCAAAAACGGTGAATCCTTTCTAAACTCCTGAAAATTAGTGGGTTTTTTTTTCCCTCAAAAGTTTTTTTACCAAAAATCCCACGACTATAATGAATGCATAAGAAAATACAAAGAGATCAGTGTAAGAGAATAAAGACTAGAGAGCTTTCTTGGGTAGAGCTACATAATCATGCCATCATGAAGAGCTATTCTCCCTATATTTAAAAACATTAGAGTCCCTGTATATTAAGACATCCAGGTACCTCAAACTCAGACCATCAAATGTCAAAATAAAAATCAGCCTTGCACCTTTTCTTGTAACATGGAGATCTACTGTATTACTAGAACTATTACTAGAGTGTGGTGGTTTGTGTCTGGCGCGGTTTCCACGCGGTTATGGTAGCAGGGGAGGGGGCTACAGAGGTGGCTCCTGTAAGGGGCTTCGAGAAGCTTCCCCGGCTCAAATTTCGGGCCCGCCTTTGGCCAAGGCCACACCAATGGCGCCTCTGCGAGTAACTATTGAAGAGCGAACAAGCCGAGCCTGTCGCTTGGGTTCTCTGTTCGTCTGTCTGTGTTGGTGAGCGGAAGAGAGGAGGGGGATGGGAGAGAGACAGCCCTGCGGACACCCGGGTCAGTGAGGAAGGAGAGGGGGAGCTGTGCCGGGGCAGGGGTTCCCCTGCGGCCCGCGGTGGGGGGGCGGCTGAGCCCCTGCAGCCCCTGGAGCCCAGCGGCGGCCCAGAGGTCGCCCTGCAGCCCGCGGAGGGCCCCGGGCCGGAGGAGCAGGGACCGGGCCCGGAGCAGAGCGCGGCTGCGGCCGCGCTGGAGCCGCCCGTGGGTGGGAGGGCGGCAGCCCCGGGAGGGACCCGCGCTGGGGGGTTCTGGGGAGCTGCGGCCCCGCGGGAAGGACTCGCGTTGGGGCGGTTGGAGGGGGAATGTCTGCCGGGAGAGGGACCCCGCGGTGGGGCGGGGGAGGGCTGCGAGGGCCCCTCTCCCTGAGGGGGGAGGAGCAGCGGAGACACCTTGTGCCGGACCGACTGTGACCCCCATTCCCTGCCCCTGCGTTGCTGGGGGGGAAGAGGGAGCAGAGCTGAGCCCGGGAAGACAGGAGGGGTGGCTGAGGGGAGTTTGTGTTGTGTTTGAGACCTGATTGTATTTCTTATTATCCTTGATGGTGGTGGTTGTTTTGTATTAAATTGATGTTGTTATCCCCAAGTTGAGTCTGTCTTTTGCCTGTGACCATAACTGGTGAAAGCGCCCTCCCTGGCCTTTGCTTCCGCCCTCCAGCCTTTTGGTTGTATTTTCTCCTCCCCATCCCTCAGGGGACGGGGTAGGGGTGAGCGAGCTGCCGGCTGGGTAGGGTCAAAACCATGACAGAGCTAGTGTAGTTCTAGAACTACAGACCATACACAGGTCATTTGGACGCTTTACTAAACGTAGCTGTAATTGAAACACATCATCTAGCATTAGTCAATCTGAAATAATCCAAAAAACAATGCAGACCTAGTAGACATTTTTTTTAAACATCTCTGAGAATGTGCAAGTCAGCTGGAGCTAGGGCATAGAATGAAATTTCAATAAAACCTGCAAACACATAAAATAAAATGAAAAAGACATTATTTATTACTATTAAACTTGACCACAAAAGTTACTCCAAACAAACTACTCCCAAATCTACTCCTAGTTTTTGCTATGTTTATTTTACTTTAAGTTTGCAAGGAATGTTAAATGATAGCTCAATCACATAATATGCATAACTCATATCTAAACATCCCGCTGTCTCATTAAAAAGGGATTTCCTTGCGATTCTGTTGATACAAAAAGCCTTTGGCATAACTGGTCAGTGTAACCTACAGTAATACAGCAGTAGAGGCCAAACAACTCACCCAACATAGGTAGGATTAATAGTCAAAACCCAGGCTATTGCAACCACGGCACGCATAACCTGTTGTATGAGAGCACCACCTTCTCAGTGATAAAAACAGGGTTTAATGTTGGATTCCAGGACCACAACTGAAATTAAAGTCCAGATAAACACTACCCTCAGCCCAATGACACAGTTTATCATAGAATATCTTTTATCTTTCTACATTGTGGCAATTTACAGTTCCTTTCCACACTGTGACATTGAGAAAAAATAGAAAACAGTCACAATAAAAAAGACAATGTTACAGTTCTAATACAGGTTGATTTCTCAACACTTAACTTTAAACGATTGTTAAAAAGACTATGACACCAATCACTAATTGATATCCCTACTAATTACCTAAAATGTTAAACTAGATTGCTCTGCATGGATTACAGGTTTAATGAAAATCCAAAAAATATTTCATATTAAACCCTCCCTGAGGGATTCATATTCTCTTAGCCAGAAGGAAAGCAAGTATTTGTGGCTTTTTCAGCACTAAGTAATTCTGCAAAATTGCAGCTGGCTGAAAAACATGTTGATTGAAAGAAACAAGATTACTACATCAACAAAATCTGTTTTCTGTGTTAAAAATGTTAAATCCCTTGGGGAAGAAAAAAATGGAGAGTTCACCTCTTCATACTGATGAACTAGGACAATTAGCTTCTACATCAGGTAATCAAGAAAAGGAATGAACAGACTGCCTAATCTGAAGTGCACATTTGGTATCCTTCCATCACAGAAATTACTAATGGGGTTAGGTTCAGTATTGGCTTTGTGTATATTTAATTATTTTTTCTTATTTTTCTTATCTTTTCTTGTTACTGTTTCATTAAAGCTGTTCTAGTTTTCTTTTCCAACCCATAAGTCTCTCTCCCTTCTTCTCCCTCCCTTCTTCCCCTTCTGTGAGGGGAGAGGAGTTAATAGAGAGCATCTGTCACTCATTAGTGGACAGCCCAGCCCTAACCTTTGACAGAGGGACACACTCAACACTTATGTACATTACGTGGTGCCCTTCATGTTATGCTACTTCTAGATTCAGTAACTGATTTAAGGTCTGATCTTAGTATAAAGATAAATGTGTTGGTAATAACAGTACTGTTTCTCTACGTAGATCACAAGAGAGCAGCAAAGTGAGTAACACCAAGATGCTTCCAGTTTACTATTTAAGGAGCGACCTTTTTTCCTCAGAAAAACCTACATTATTATTAATTATAATAATATTCTTTAATTCAAATATTAATTCTTAAGGGTCCATGCCCAAGCCACTAGCATTTCTTCCAAAGCAGTAACTCTTATGAAGTAGAAGACAGCTATGCCATTGCTCTCATCTTATGGCTAGCTCAGTTCCTTACCATTCTTTCCCATAAAACTCTGAAAAATTACATCTTTCTTGTAATCGATCTTTACAATGATAAACATTCACAGGGTAATTTGTTCTGAGTAGGATGCCTATATTTTGTTTGCATTGAAAACCAAATTGACTGTGAGGCATTTCCCCTCAGCACTAATAGGATTTAAGAGATTTAAATAATATAAAGCAGTCTTGTGCAACATATTGAAGTTAAATCTGAGCACTATTTCAGTGTATCAGTGGTATTAAGAAGTCTAAAGAAAAATTATGGTATAGAGGTATTTGGAATCACTGAATTACATATATTGATACACTTGTTAAATGTGTCAACAACAAGCAATAGATCTCAGCAGGATGTACAACCTACCTTTCAGAAAAAGTGAGTTAACAGAAGCAGGCACTGAGAACCTTTACCTGAAGAGTCAGCGACTGGGTCAATATTTTAGACAAGACTTATGAATGCTTTCCCTTACGGATTAAATAAGAATAAATTTCATCATCCCAAAGAAGATAATTCATACATTATTCTAAAGCAATTTTCACTTCTATCATGACCACTATTAAACATTCGCCAATTACAACTGCATTTTATTTACTGCAATATATTCCACTGTATTATCTTTCACAGTAAAAAATTTCAATACTGACATACACTTCTATAAAAACTGTCCTACGTTCATTACTATGGCCTTTCGATGCCATTAGGAAAGTTTACCAAAATAGCAGCAATGAATGGCTCAGTCAAGGGTGGAGAAGAATGCTCTGTATTTTGAGATAAAAGCCTGCCCTACGGTTTTCTAGCCTATTTTTTGACATCAAACACAAAGACAAAAAAAGATTTCCATAATTTGTCCTCAATAAAAACATTAGTTTTGCAACTCTGTTGACTCTTCGCCCCATAACAACAGAATGGCAGGTGAGGTATGGCTATTTTTCACATCTCTGTCCTTTCTAGTATTTCTGTGGATTTCTGAGTACGTGAAAGTGAGGGCCAAAAAGAGCTCAAAACACAAGCACAATCTTATGAAGAGACTAGGCTTCTTTGTTGTCCTAATAGCAATGGAATCTAATTTAGACTCCTTAACGGTTTTGCCTGCAGAATTTAAAATATTAATTTAATCTCCATTCTTATTTTTAATTAAAAAAATAATTAGATCCAGCTATGAATTTCAATAAGGCTTATCCATGGCTACTTTGAATCTTATTAAAAAGCTTTATACTGCTTTATATTAAATCAATGACATAAAATAAATACCTGTCCACAACACCAGAATACCAAATTCACTGTAATCATTCTGTGCTTCTCCACAACCCTTTTTGATACGAGTCTTTTTCTGTTTCACGCTTCACAAACCTCATGGATGCTGTGAAGAGGTATCTTCAAATGTTTCTGTCCTCTTGTCTTCCCAGTAATTCAGATGAGATTAAGACCTGAACCGCTTTGTACACACAGGTGTTTTTATTTTATGATGATCAGCTTGACAAATTTGCTTTCTAAATTTTAGTGGTAACACACCAAGCATCATGAAAAAACATGACCAAGCTGTTTGCAGTCATCACTGCTCATGTCTTTGGATACCTGAGTATCTGAGTCAACCTTGAGGAGGAACAGAAAAGAGGTGTCACTTGATGAACACTGTGTGCGAGACTGGCAGTTCAACAGGTACCTGGGCAGAGGCTTTCCTCCTGCTCCATGTTCAGAGTACTGTTTCCTTCCAGCCTCCCCTCTGAACCTCACGAGATCAAAAACTACTCTTTTTGACCTCTTTCCTCCTCCATCATTCCAATGTAAGCATCATAATTTCCCACCACCAATCTTCCTCCTTGGTCTCCAATAAGCACTTCCAAATATTTCTCGAATATACATCATCACGTACGTCATCATTATAATGATAAATTCAACTGTTCAATGAAGTTGTCCTTTTACCCAGACTGATCAATATAAGACTAAAGTGTAAGAGTTCACCTACACATGTTATGTCACATTACATTTTGTAATAAATTTCAGGAGACTTACTGCACACAATGCTCCCCCTTCCTGCTGTATGAGAGCCATCACAACTATGACACGATTTAATTTTTCCATAGACACAATGGCTCTTATACAGAGGAACAAAAAAAAAGGTGAACACATTTTGAAGGTGATTTTGAAGATGAACACTTACTTTTGAAACATAGGCCAGGAACTAGCTCAAGAAGTGAATGGTGAAGATTATGTTTCTTCTGTCATCCTTTGAACTAGCAAAAATGTTTTAAAAAAGAAGGGCAGCTTTCAGCTACTGTTGGCTGTATTTATAACAGTAACAATAAGCATAACAGTTTTGATCTCTTTAAAGGCTGCTGTGTAGTTGAATGCGCTTAAGCATAATGTATTGTTACGTTTCGTATTTAAAGTTTTTCTCTAAATGCTGATGATGAAGTATGAGATTCCTTCCATTCTGGGGTCTACCAAAGTTCTCCCTGTACTTTTGAGATTTAAGGTCAGCGAAATCATGCTAATGTGACACAAATCAACCACTTTTAAACCCGCTTATACAGTAAGCATTCTGCTGAATTGTCCTCCAATACTAACAGTCTCCTCTGTGCTTAAGGTCTGAGCATCATTCTTAGCCAACAGTTACAGATAAGTTACAGGTCAGAATTGAGTAACAATATTTTATTAGTAAGTTTAACAGAGCTGCTGATACCATACGGACACAACGCTCAGTTAATGCATTTGTTTCGGCACAGAACCTCAGTTTTTCCACAAGACTTCAATGCAGATCATAATTATAAAGCTTCAGTCTAGCACCACAGATGATCCCATCACTCTCTGATGGACAATTTCAAAACTTTCAGAGCCTCCAACAATGAAACTTAATAAACCAGACAGATATTATTATGCATAGTTTAAATACATGAATGAATATGCTTAGTTTATAGTATTTTAAAAAAAAAAACCTTTCAACCCAGAAATCCCAGTTTAATCTATTAGACTACAAAAATAGCCAAAGTTAGGTCATTTTGTTCTTGTACTTGAATGTTAAAAGGCTTGTGGTTATCCTGCACTTAATTACTTTAGTGCCATAAATTTGCTTTTTTATGAAACTAGCATTAATAATTTGACTAATTAATAAAATTGCTAGCTAACAATTTTACTCATGACCCAAATACAACTTTCATTAGGACTTAGCTATAGAATCTTCAAGAAGAAAGGACAAAATGTTCTTTTACCCAAAGACTGTTACAACAAGGAAGCAACGACTGAAAAAATAGGGCAACAAAACACCTGAATGCATAATTCCTTTCTTATTTTTAAACTTCCCACAAACAGCATAAGGCAACTAACTATTGGCGTAAGGACAGCCACCCTCTCCTGCCAATGCACTCTATTTATAGAAGCCAGTTACTTTGAATGTTTTAATACACCAACTCTTCTGTTTACTTAAGATATCACTTCAAGATTTAGGGTCCTCTTGGTTCCTGCCAGCCCTGAGAATATAAAACATGCCAGCCTAGATAGAGCCAAATGAGTAGTTACGTCCAAAATGATACTGCAGACGCTGCTATCTTAATTCACTTGAAGCTCTTTATCCTGGAAATTTTATCTTTTCCACTGTTTCCTTCCCTGCTAGTTTCTCCCTTAGTACATACTGGTTATCAGGCATGTCAATATCAAATAAGAACTCAAGTTAGATATGGTATTTGTTAAAAAAGCACAACCCACACTTCCTTATATTCACATACATTATTAGCAAGCATACAGGATAATTTTTTAAGCAGATTGTCATATATTATTGAATATTCAAATGAAACATTCTAAAATTTTAATACATATTTCACAATATAGGTTTTAAAGAACATTTTACATTAAATAAAGCTTAAAAATCCTGGTAACCATAATTGTTACTTCAGTCTCAGATTAAAATAAAATTTGAAAGTAAGTTGCACTGTATAAACATTTTATTTGAGGGCAGGATGATATAATTCTGGAATACAAAATAGCATCAACACTCCACTTTCGTTCAGATTTCCCACAGTTTGGTTGCAAAGACTTCCCTGGGCTGGAATAACCACGTAATATTTAACTGATTTCAGTGATTCTCTTTGTATTACTAGAATGCTTTATTTTTATTACAACTCTGAGAAAGCTACACTGTAGTACATACTCTGCCCTTCCTTCAGTTAAATTTAAGCCCCTAATGCAATTTGAGGTACTGAAGGACACCTCAGCTGTCCTGAAGCACCCAGTGCAGCTGTAGGTTTCCATGTCTTACTTGCAAGACTTTTATGGATGTCTCAGATCTGACTGGAATTCCGCTTCAGATTAAGATACCTAAATTTTGATATCTGCTGAAAATGTAAGGAGTTGATTCAGTTACCTAAATACAGGGATTTACTACTACTTGAGGCGTCAGATACCCTGTCTAGTCTCCAGCTGCCTCTCTGGACAGGTACGGATCTCCCACAGACCCTGTGTCACACCTGTACCTGTCAGATCTAGTGACGACTTTGATACCACAGGACATCTAGAATGGCACTGGACCATGTTAAGATAAACGAGCCAATCCCACCAGAGATATCTGATCAACAGAGATAATGAAGCCAAGAAAATAGCTCAGCTTAGTGCTATGGACATTCAGCTGAATCTCTCCCCATTTCACAGATGGCATTAACTAGATCTCCATCAACTGTAACAAGAGCCTAGAGCTTATCATGCATGTGGATACATAAATGTAGCTGCAAGAAATATATCATCCCAAACAACTCGTTCTGCAAGGCAGAATATGAATGTGTCATCCCCACTTTGCAGATTGTTCCAGCATCTAGAAGTATTATACTGGTGGGCTTTATTTAGCCTAAGTTATTTCCACACCCTATGATCCAGAAGAAAGAAAAAAAAAAAACAAAACCACCAGGTTAAGCACATCTTGTGACATGCAAAATGTAATGAATTACTAGTTTAAAAGTGCAAATCTGAGAGAACAGTGATAGAGGATTACAGTTACCCCAACTAGAGGCAGGCAGAGTCTGGACAGGCCGTGCTGTATTGACAGACACTGCCAGGCACCTCATTCATCAGGAAACAGCCATTTTAAATGTATTGTAAGAGGGGTTTATGGGACATGGATCTAGTGGCATGGTTCAGAGTTTGATGAAAACAATGGTCTGTTAGCTACCCCAGTTATCAGTTATTTTAAAAGTTTTAACAATTTGGGGTTTTCCCAATTTATTTAAAAACTTTAATGATAAAAAAATAATATCACATTTGTGATACGAAGTAAAATATATTTTTGGAAGGGAGATGTCTTTCCAACATTATTATTTTCAGCCTGATTTCTGCTCAGGCTTTCAAAATTATCTCATCTAGAAAGGCCTCATAATCAAGCTGAAGCTTTTGATTAGTAACATTTACTTTGGGATATTAATACCCATAGATAAATTCCCACTCAGTTTCCTAATATTTTAATTAATTTTAAGATATATTGCTGGGCAGTCCTTCTAAGCACTCTTCTGTAACGCAACAGTATGTCCCTGAGAGCATGATGATTTCAATTCATTTTTCATTCTCCAATCACATTAGAGAACTACATCCCCTTCATATACAAGATAAGAACTTCGGACAGCACCTCAGCTCCAATCCCTATATGGGAACCGTTAGATTCAGAAATTTCTTATCTGTTTCTGGGGCTAGAAACTCAAGCTATATCGAGCAGAAGATGAATGCGTCCCAGTTAAGTCTATTTCCTTCCAGTGCCCTGAATTGTTTCATATGCCAAGAGAAAGCAGTTTTAGTAACGCTCTTCATAGTCTTTGTAATAGAAGAGGCAAAACCGTACATTTCCCTGTCCAACTCACAGAGGAAAGAACCTTACTTTTACCTTTGCGCTATAGAGAAACACCACACCATTTTCTTCTAAGGAAAAACATGTTTCTAGCAGCAGGGTGTTCTCCAGGCTAACTTAATGGTTCAGAATACCTGTGCTGCCTTTCCTTGGTCTCCTAGATACTCAAAATTCATGAAATTTTAATAGGGCTGTGGTAGCACAGAACATGAGTTATCTGTCTTCTTGAAAGAGAGAAGCCAACCACTCCAGACACAAGCAACAGATTCAGGGCACAGTCAGACTTCAAATGGGTTGGGAAACATCCAAGCCAGCCGACTGTCAGACAGACATTTTGACAGGTGAGATATACCTCTTCATGTATTTTTCAATCATCAAGCATGATGCAATGTACTGTATTTTTTTCTAGTCCATTACCTTGACTTGAACAAATATTATCAGCACCAATTTGTGTTAATATACTAAAAGACACATTGGCTAGTTTATGCAACACAAAATATGCTGCTTAATTTTACATCCACACTGCAAGTGAAATATAATTTTCTTCCTATCCCTACCCCATGAAACCGGCAAGTTCTCAGTGATTACAGAAAACAAAACCAAATATATTTACAGTTCAAAATAAAACTTTAAAAATCTATTGTCTCATCTTGAACAAAAAGAAAAAACATTCATTAACTAAAGCATGAAGAGTCCTTGGCAAAATCTATTTCCATTTAACTCCTTTTTGTCCTCTCAGAGCAACAGAGATTAGCAAGAGCTTGTACAGCAACCTGTTCAAATTATTTAACAATTTTCAGGACTTCCTGTTCTATCTTTCAGTTACTGTCAAAGATTTTATTCAAAGCTTCAGTTCCCTCAGTCTACTCAGTAGTTGTCCTTTTGAAACTAGCAATTAGTTTCAAATCAGAAAATCTCACTGGAGCATGGCTTTAGCTCCAAAGTGAATGCGGGACTTGATAACTACACAGGGAAGGGTGTCCAAACACCACATCCATTCTTTCCCAGGACAAAACCACCTGAACAGGTGTTCAGCTCCCACAGCACTTTTCTGGATCCATTACTACATGCAGCACAGACATCAGGAAAGTGCATCCCTCTCCCTAAACATCCTGGGAGCGGTTTGGATAGAGTTGTCAGTATTATAGTCAGTTCAGACAGATATAAATTAAGTACTCATGCCTTGCTTAGTCTTCCAGATGATATACAAATCTTGGCATAAATAGTATTACCAGGCAGCAGACAGTGTACAGCATAATACAGTTACATCTGTAGAAACATAACCACAGAAAGCTAGGCTGTGTTTTTCCAATTTTTCAACCGTATTTAACAAACTTTATCATGTAAAGAAAAATGGATAACAATATTTTCAGAAATCTGTGCTTCTGGCATGACTTTTTTAAGTGGTAGAAGGTACCGAACATTGGGCATTCCACTTCACTCTACATGAATAACTTGACGAAAACAAAACCTGATATAAATTAGGTTCAGAACTGAGCAGTTGCTGGTGCTGAGCCCTAAACTGACTTTAGAGGGAATATTTTTTAAGAATCTCTTAATATAGGCAGATGCAATGTTGAAAACTATTTATATTTATCTATGTTATGCATGTACATTTCAATAAACCTAAAAAGATTAAGAAAAAAGCATGTATTTCAATAGCTAAGTTTAGTGGATTTTCTGTTCCTTTGTGCTGCCATGTGGCTTCTGGTTTGTTTGTATTTCAGAGTCCCTTAACTCCTTTAAATCCTGTCATGCCAGCCTTTCTGGCACATGGACAAGCACTGCTAAAAAAATATGCTGTGGACAGCATTATCTTGCACATATTGCCTATTGTCAAATTGAACAGTTTGAAATTTCAAATCTCCAATACAACATCAGCAGCTTTAAGCAAGCATAATCCCCACAGCTTCTGGACCATTCCTTTGATGTGTAAACACTGAGATTAACCCTGTGTTCACAATCCAGGAAACACAAACAATGTAAAAGGGTGAGGCTCCTTCACTTTTCCTTTTGTGTTGGTATCCTACAGCCAGCGATAACACCCAACAAAACAGGATTTCTCTTCAGCCACTGTCTGCAAGGAAGTTTGAGAGTGGCTTTTAACTTGTATTAATGGTTTGCAGGCAGTCAACGGAAACAAGCAACAAGCATACCAATACTAGCATCCTACTCTATGTCTTAACTGATTCTGAAGATGTAATTTAAACCAAAATTACCTTTAATTTATTTTCTTTTCTAATGTTTTCAACATTTATTTTTCTTTTCTGCAATAATGAATACAACTTCGATATTTTTAGAGGAAGACTAAATTGAAAGCAGCAAACCTGTTTTTTGCATGTAGTACCTGGGAGGCAGTTGAACCAGATGATCACTGTAGGTCCCTTCCAACTGACATAGTCTATTCTATTCTACCATTTGAAGCTCTTCTCTAACATCCCATTTCTCTGTTTTCTGCTTCCCAACACAAAACTGACCTTAGCTCGTCATAGTTATAAATAATACGTACGGAAAACTCTGGCCATCAGTCGCATTCATTAAGTCTTTGAAAGATCAGCAGAAGCTTCTGAAAAGCAAGACATTCCTATTACCGTTTCCCATTACTCATGAAAAAAGTCCAGAACAAGGCACAGATGCTTCCCGCACCACAAAATTAGAACCTAAAATATACAAAAGTAAAACCATGTTGGAGTGTGTCTATGTAAGGGGAGAGAAAATTAGAAAGCTAGGAGAGAGATCTTATGTGCTTTGCTTTTTAAATCATTCTTTCAAATTGTATCTGTTCTGAATCATTTATTAAAAGACACACAATAACTGAGGCTGTGAGGAGGGAGTAGCAAACATGGCAGCGTAGGGAAGTGGGCTGGAAAGAATCACCTAAAATGCACTCAAGAGCAAAAGCAGAAAAAAGTCACAACTGTAGCATGAAAGCTGTTTGGTGGAAAATGGAGAGGAAAAGCATACAATAAGGGATATAATCTTATGATGTGAAGCTGTACAAACCTCACAGGAGGAGAAAGGACAAATGAAAGGGATTTGACATTATCAACATCTCAATTTACACCTACTAACTAAATGCAATAGGGCCAAACACCTTTCTCTGGCCCCGAGACCAGCTGTCACACAAAACTCACATCTGTTCATGTAAACTCTTCTAAGGCAGACAAATGCCCATTCTAAATAGTACCTAGCTTGTGCTAAACTCTGAACCATGCTCAGGCCTTGTCTGGGAGAACTCCAGTTGGACTGTTCCAAAACCGCATCAAGAAATATCCCACAAATTTAACGAAGTGGGCAAAAGTACCAGTCCTTGTGCCCAAGTCCTGGTCCCATTTCATTTACTACTATACACATAGCGTTTGCATATGGCAGAAAGAACGGACAAGGGATTACAGAAGAACATGCACTCTTTGATTTAAAGTAAAGAGGTTTCAGATCCTTCCATCCAAGCCTCATGCCTCTGCCAGTACATCAGGCAAACATGATCCAGGGCAGTGGTCATTAAATGTTACGTCATCAGTCTGCTCCACAACTTCCACAGCAGTGCACTCAAACTATGTGAATTCAGTTAGGCATTAGACATTGCGTTAATATTTATATATATATATATGTACAGGTACACGGAAATAATCACCTCTGTACATTCCTCTGCAATAACAATGTGGGACTTCTGGATTACAAAATGACCAGGATCACTGCATGACCTATAAAACCAAGATAAATGTGGACATAGAAGACTCTCTTACTTTTAGGAGCATTCCAGCATCCAGCTGTTCCCAGCAAAATGACTGACTGGGCCCAGTGCTTCTCAGAAGTTACGATACGTTGAAAGACTAACAGTTTAGAAGTCCCTACTCAAACCTGTAAACACATCCAGCCTGAACTACCATTGATCCTGAACTTGCTTAGTCATTTCCACCTGAGAAAAGGAAGAGTAACATATTGTTTTGCTGATCGGATAGCATTTTTTCCACCAATCTTATACAGATTTAAAAGAATATATAAAGCACCCTGCAATGGAGAGTCATCTTGATTTATTTGTTGCTAGGTATGCAGTACTTACAGAAAACAAAAGGCAAGCCTTAGTTTTTGATTAAATGCTCTGTAGACTTAATGAGTTTCATGGGATGACTATTAGTGCATAATTATTTCATTTTATAGGTTTTTAATGTACTCCTTAGTTTTACCACTGTCTGCTTGTTTTATTAATTTTTGGAAAGGGTAAAAAGATACAATCCATTAATTTTCTGGAATATTTCACTAAAGTATCTCTTCAGCCATTGGAATAATGTCCCAGGGACGTGGTAGAGTCCCCATCACTGGAAATTTTCAAGATGTGATTAGACAGGGTGCTAAATAATCTCATATATGCCCCCTTTCCCACAAAAGGTTAGACCAGATAATCTCTTGAGGTCCCTTTGAACCTGGGCTATACAATTCTTTACCCTTCCTGTAAAATAAGTTAAAGTTGTCTTTTCATAATTCATTGCAAGTCAGTCATGTCATGGTTAACTGCATTTTGTACTTCACTGGTTCTTTAAAGTAAAGGGACTAAATGCACTAATTGCTTCTGGTAGAATAAATATATTTTTATACCTCATCCTTACCAAGTAAAACATTCCGACAATAGATTACAATTATTTTCTGATAGCACTTAGTTGCATAAACACAGTTGGTCCCTTAGTACTTCATCCTGGACTAACTAAATATCCACAACAAATGATAGCCTCCTGTCAAAAAAGCCTTACACGTTAAGCTAGTTACCCAAACGTAGGTGCATCTGACTGTATCACATTTATAATCAGGAGTATCATACAGTTCTGAGCAGCTGTTCCTCATCAGAAGTCACACATATAAGGAAATTTTGCCCTTGTGCAGCCCCCTTCATCAGAATCAGTAGTGTTTGTTACTGCTGTTTCAGAAGCAGACTACTACAATTGTTTTGAGCATAATCAGTTTGTAAGCCATACCTAAGTTATGTTCCTTCCTCTGACACTATTACTTTTCTTTGCAGCCTACTGTGAAGAATCTTAAAGGCTTTGTGAAAATCCTAGAACATTATGTCTGACAGGTAACCTTTATGTACTTTACCTACTTTTTTTTCCAAAGAAAGAACTCTGGCAGGCTGAAAAAGCACAGCCTTCCTTAGAGGAACACTGAACCTTCACCCCATCATAATACATAAATGTGCTATTCTGTCCTTAATTATAATCTTCAGTTTACCTGAAATTCTCAAGAAGCTTCCTGGGCTGTAGCTCACAATCTCCTGGCTGCTCTCATAAGGACAGTATCACAGTAGTGACGCTGCAGTCTTCTGCAACAATTACTGGTTAAGAAATGCAGCGTGCTTTACCAGCTCTCCATTTTTATAAATGGTTTGTATTTAAAATTTGCATAATGTTCTACAGCATATATGACACTTCATAGATACGTAACAACAGGCCATGCCTCTGTCCTGTGAAATTTATAACCCAGTTCATAAAGCTATTTAGAGGAACATTATCCAGGTTTAATTCACTTCTTCATTTCATATGGATATTTCTATGGAAAGAAATAATATATTATTCAATCAGATGTTTTATGAAATAATAATTTTGATTCTCACTTTAGCGAATCACATAAAGTGGAAGTGAAACAAAGTATACAGCTAGAAAGCTGTATTATATGTGTGTATATGTATATATATATATAGTTACATCACCAATACAATCTCCCATAACATGCAAGACTGATCATTACTTTCTAAAAGAATAGAGAATTATTTAAAACAAAAAGGAAAGCATATATACCAGTAGCTGATCTTGAACTATTGTGTCCAAATTAGACCATCTATGTTAAAAATAGACTCTCAAAGCTATAATATTATGGCAGCTTTCAAAGGTGTAATTCAAATATCAGGCTTAAAACCAGCATCAATTCCTTGTTAGAAAGCACGAAGCTCATGCTCAAACCTTATTTCCTCTAAGTACTTGATGGGCTGAGGTAGACATTACATATAGGGGTAGCCTCCAGCTTTTTTTGTTTGTTTGGGTTTTGGATTGGTTTTGTTTTTTTTTTTTTTTTTTTTTCCTTACTGGCATCTCTCTGGCCTACTGACACAGGAAGAAAGTGGCTTGGAGCAGAGGCAGAATGCCTGTGAAGATCCCAGCTGATCAGGGAATAGTGTCCTTCTCTGGCAGTCATTCTCAAAAACACTAGCTGGGGAAAAATTACCTGAAGCAGCACAGAAGAGAAATAAGCTAGCAGTTTTACCTCCCAACAAACTACTGGGGAGAAATTGCTTAGGAGCAAAAAGCTACAATATCTGCATAGTTATGCCAAGATACTGCTCATTGGAAGCAGATTCTACATTTTCTGCTGGTGACTGACCACTGAACTATACTGCCCCAGTTTATACCATCTACTATGCTATCTTTATACAAAACTGATTTGCTGTGGGCTTTTTAGTAGTTGTTTGGCTAACTACTGTTTCTCCATTGTTTTTTCCATATATACGTATATAAAAATGTATGTATGTGCGTACACACACTTTAATATTCCCACAGTATCTCTAGAACAAATAGGAGAAAATTAAAGAAAATTAATTGGCTTGAAAAAATCATTAAGCAAACGAAAACCAGCAATAGTTGACCATGTGGACAACACACACTGACAGCCCCCTCGTGCATTCAAAGCAGTGTAAACTGGAATGGCTGCATAGGTTAGTAAAGCTTTAGTAAGAGAGAAGTAGGAAAGGAAGCTTGGTGTTGGGGAGCAGGTGGATAAGATGGAAGTATCTGTTTTACCTAATTGAGTTGTTTTTATTATATTAATTTTTATGACTTGTCACTACTACTGTGACTAACTGCATTCAGTATTCCATGATCATCTTTTGTAGCTTGTGATGAGGAACAAAGAAAACAGCTTGCTAGGTAGCGTCAATTTATGTTTGCAGTTATCTATGAGCCTATTTCTATGTAAAGTCTGGTCTCTGAGCTACACTGACACTTCCTTGCTTCTAAATGATGATGGTCCTCTTAAGTTTCTTGATTGCTTGACATGTCTTTGCTTGACATTGCCAGTAAAGAGTCCAGATTTGACAGAAAAGTTGCAGAGACGTGTGAAGCATTCTCACTTACTGACTTGGAAGGTAAGTACAAGACAAATCTCTCTCAAATAGACATGTGACTCAGTTTCTCAATCACTGGTAACTGTACATGAATGCACACATGTGCAGGGTCAGCAGTGGAGAAGGAAGCTGTGGAGGGAGCAGGGTGCTATCAGCATCTGCAGAAAATTTCCATTTTAATTTAGAACATAAAAGAACATTGTGAATTTAATTCTCAAAATTTCAAAGTGTGTTTGTAAAGTAGTTGTATTTGGATAGATAACCATTTAAAATTAATACCTCATCCATGTTAGTTCAATATCATAATTTTTCGTATTCATCTATTTTATACTGTAATTTGGTGTCTTAAAATACATGAAAGATGATACCTTAAAAGAATACAATTACCAAAACCCAAGAATGCATAGGTATGTTTTTGTCTTCACGGAAGAAATCCAGATTTACTAGCAACACGTTTCAGAAATGGTGCTATTCATTTATTTTAAAATTCTTGGCACCGTAAACCAAGTCACACTTCAGATTAAGCTGAAATTTAAGGAAACACTACTAAGCACATTTCTAACTAGCAAAAAGGGACATTAAAGCTAGTAACAGATGACGTCAAGACACCTAGAGCTAATGACTCCTTTTTTATTTAAGCCTTTGTCAAAAAGAAGTTGCTTTGATGATTAACACAGTACGATTATCTTGAAAAGAGAAAGATCTTGGAATAGTTTTGGGTTAAAGACTACTTAGATCAATCAGGTATTTTCAGATTGGCTGAACCTCATGGAATTCCTACTAAGCTTACATAAGTAAGACACTGCATAAAGCTCAAGCAAACAATCCCAACTAAAGTTGTACTCCTCCACATAAGGCAGTTCTCCCTCTGCACCATGGTCCAGGAACTGCATATCAGTGATACCAAGTCTCTCTAGTTTGGATTAGCATCATTTTATTGCT
Source organism: Leptosomus discolor (assembly GCF_034619465.1). Classification (NCBI taxonomy): domain Eukaryota; kingdom Metazoa; phylum Chordata; class Aves; order Leptosomiformes; family Leptosomidae; genus Leptosomus; species Leptosomus discolor. The sequence continues at coordinate 98,666,458 of NC_141392.1, read as the reverse complement.
TCTTCAGCTATCAGCAGGGCCTCTGCAAGTGTGGCCGAAGAGACTGCAACTGCTTTCGAGCAACTGCTAACAAAGGAAGAGGAAAGAAAAGTGAGAGGCAAGAAGACAGCATCAGAAGTCTTTGGGAAAGTAAAAGGAGGAAAGGAACTGCACCTAATGTGACATGGAGCACATATCAGGAGGTTAGGAGACACCACCATAAAGGACTTGGAAAACCAGCTGAGATGATGGAAATACTGCTAGCAAGTAGTTTTGAAATCTCAAGATGAGATTTCAAAAGACTGAAAAAGTGAAAATACTACCCATCTTCAAAAGAAGAAAAGGAAAGAATAACAAGTTAAAACAATAAATAAGTAGTAGACATTATCAAAACATTTGTAAACATTAGGAAGGTACTGAATAACTGCTAACTCAGATTTATTAATAATCATGGCATGTCTGCTTTTATAACAAAGAGTTTCAAATTCCTAAAGACCTTTGAAAATTGTTCACCTTTTTAAACTAAGTATCTTCAAGATGAACAATGTTCACTTCTACTGAATATAAAAATCACTCTTGCACCAGTAGTCTAAAAGAGTTATGGTGTATCATGCTTTCAGTGGGATGTCTGAGAAGACATTCCTTTAATTGAACTTGTACAGACAATTTTTTCAATTGGTAAAACCAAAGGAGCAGTTTAACAACACTGAACTTAGAACAACACACTAAAAATGAGACAAAAATGCATAACGAGCTAGGAACTAATGTTGTTTATTTGAATAACGGTTCTGTCAATAATATACACAGATTTAAGCTGAAATTGCATGTATAGAAGATATCCAGACTTTTTGGTCACCCTATCAAGCTTTCAGTACCACACTTAAATTTGAAAGAAGACTGTAGAGTATAAACAAGTTTAAAGTTTCACCCTTTCAAATCCTATTTTTCCTCTTAATTCCTTATAATTTAATCCCTGATTTACGGTTTTCCACTACCTTGGTGGACTTACAGGTGATCTGATGGGCACTTTTCAGGCCGAAGATCAAACAAAGCTTTACTACTACAGTTTGTAAAACATAAAATAGACATTTGACTTATTCAAAATGCAATTATCTTTTAGACTGCTATGAATATAGGCTTATAGCCAGTATCCTTTAAAAGCTCAGGTTGAGGAGCCCATCTTTATTGGTGTCATTGAGATAATTCCATTTGATTTTCTTTGCTGGCTGTAAGAACTTCCAGTAGCAATTTTATTATCTGATCTAAATGTATAAATGATTAGCAAAACGTGACTTGGCAAGTGGCAGTTTAAATGCTGCCTGCAGGCTATCATACCTTAAAAGACATAATACATTTTTTAAATAAAACTCTAGAGATTAAATGCTGGCCTCCTTCCTGCAGGGAAGAACTCCAGCATAAAAAAGTCCAGATATTGTCAGGAAAAAAAAACAACACAACAACAAGATACTCAGTATGAAGACTCTTATGCCAAACAGGAACAGGCACCCAGCTGGCAAATATGATCATCACTAGAGATTAATGCAACTGTAATCTGCATGAGTTTTGATACGAAACTATTTCTCAAGTTTCTGCACTACGTTAACATTTAGCCTTACTGAACCTGGACATGGAGTTCCAGTGTCAAATGAATAGAATTCCAACAACACTGATCTCATTGTAAGCAAAAAATTACAAGCTGGAGAGCAGAGCGCCCACAGAGAAGACATCCACAATGTGGAGTCAGCAAACTGGGCACTCCTCGCTTCTGCAGCATCGTTCATTATCTGAGCAGGAAAAACAGCTGCAGTCACTCACTGTTATGGTTCTTGGTAAAACTTACACCATTCCCTTTCTGCATCCATCCATATATATTAGTATGAGAGTCCTAAATGGCACGTTTGAGAGGCAGCAATGCTTTATGCGGTCTGCAGACTTGCAGGAGTAGTCCACTTTCATCCCACTTGTAACAAACATCCCCTTTACGGTGCACAGCTCTTTTGGAATTTAATCCCCAAGATGCTGACCCAAAAATGGCATTACCTTTTCTGTCTTTTCATTTCCCTCACCTCCCTTTTGTGTTGCTCACTAAGTCCTGAATTCATCTGCCCAACATTTCTGTACTTTTATTTACCATTTGCTGTGAAAAAGAGAAAAGAAACAGCTTCATAGTACTGCAGTAAAAGAGTTTTATTAGAGGGTATCCCATTTTGATCTGCCTATTCCTTGAACAAGTGTATTCTCTATAAATATTCTATACTTTCCTATTATTCTAAAGGGCTAATGTTCTGCTTGTATTTTGCCTGCTGTTTATTCTTCATTTCACAAAAACATCGGTTCTTCAAAACTACCCATAAAAACTCCTGAATCAGTGTAACATTGTAGCCTTGCTCCCAGGTAAAAAGAAACAGCATACACTACACAATTTAAAGGTAACCAGACAGCCTTTAGCTGATATAAGCACAGTTATGAAAACTTTTTTTACTTAAACAAAAAGTAGGCGATTTGAAGGTTACATGTCAAGGTAAAAGCAGATACTGCATAAATAAAACAGAACTACATAAAAAATATGCTGACTCCACTGACTATCAAAGAAAATTAGAAGAAATTATAATACAGGAAATCAAGTGCTAACAAAATAGTAAGTTCCAAAGGAGGCTGCTAACTGAACCCTGACTACTGCAGTGAAACAGATTAATACTAAAATAAAATTCAGAAAAGCACTCATAGCAAAAGGAGAAAATACCAAAAAAAAAATTCTACAAGGAGTTAAACATTTACTGTGGAAGTAGCATTTTAACTATTAGACAAAGATGTATTATTAACAACTTGTAAGGAACAGCTTGTGTCATAGTAAGTGCACACAGACTCCTACTGTTCTCCTTGGCATACTAATCTTCCTAACTCCATTAACCACACAGAGATCATAAACAAGGAAAAAGAGACTAATCAGTTATCGTGACAATATTTGCATATGTTCTTCATATTCTTCTTACTTAATATATTCACATTTGGAATCCATGAAAGGGTAGCATTCAATTCAAGAGTAAGGCATTTAATTTAAGACTCAAATGTTGAGTCTAAGACCATTTACCATCACCTGGATGACGGGACAGAACGCTCCCTCAGCAAGTCTGCAAATGGTATACAAACTGACATACCAGAGGGTTACACTGCCATTCAGAGGGACCTCAACAGCCTGAAGAAATGCATCAATACAAACCTCACAGTTCAACAAAGGGAAATGACAAGTCCTGCACACAGAATAACCCCATGCACCAGTGCAAGCTGGAGGCCAAACAGCTGGAAAGTAGCTTTGCAAAACAAGGCTTACTAGTTCTAGCTGACACCAATTTGACCATGAGCCAGCAACATGCCCTTGCTGCAAAGACGACCAACAGCATCCTTGGCTGCATTAGGAGTGTTGCCAGCAGATCGAGGGGATCCGTCCCCTCTGTTCATCACTGGTGAGGCCACATATGGAGTGCTGTGTCCGGTTCTGGGCTACGCAGTACAAGAGAGACATGGACGTACCGGAGAGTCCAACAAAGAGCCACAGGGATGATTAAGAGACTGGAGGACCTCACATATGAGGAAAGGCTGAGAGAACTGGGACTGTTTAGCATGGAGAAGACAAGGCTCATGGGGATCTCATCAATGTCTATTAAATAGCTGAAGGGAGAGTGTAAAGAATATGGACCCAGACTCTTCTTAGTGGTGTCTCCTGAGGGAGGGATTCCATGGGAAGCTTCCATGGAGGACAAAGGAGCTAACAAGTGCTGGGCATTTTTCAAGAATTCTCTCCTGGAAGCAGAAAAATAGTTTATCGCCTTTAAAAGTCAGGGAAGTAGGCAGAGCAAGAGCCCCCCTTGGCTTAACTGCGAGCTTCTGAGTCTGCTCAAAACCAAAAGAGAAGCATACCAGAGACAGAAAAGTGGACTAATACCCGTTGAGAACTACATGGGCATTGCCAGGGAGTGCAGAGATGCAGTTAGAAAAGCAAAAGCTCAGCTCAAATTTAAATTGGCTAGAAATGTCAAAAACTACAAGAAAGGGTCCTTCAGGTATGTAAACAACAAGCAGAAACAGAAAGAAAATATTGGCCAGCTGTTAGACAGGAGAGGTGAATTAGTCATCAACAACATTGAAAAGGCAGAGGCTCTCAACAGTCTCTTCAGCTCTGTCTTTACCAGCACTGTTGGGCCCCAGGCCCTGGGAACAAAAATCCAGGTCTATGCAAACACAGACCCACCATCAGTGAAGGAAGAGTTGGTAAGTAAACTATTAAAGGAGCTTGACCCCTACAAATTGATGGGCCCAGATATTAACCACCCAAGCATGTCAAAAGAGCTGGCTGATGTTGTTGCAAGGCCACTCTCCATAATCTTTGAGAAGTTGTGGAGATCAGGGGATGTCCTAGAAGATTGGAAGAAGGCTAATGTCCCATCTAAAAGAAGGGTTTAAAGGAGGATCCAGGAAGTTATCGGGCCATAAGTCTTCAGTCCCTGGGAAAATTATGGAACAAATCCTCCTGCTGGCTATCACAAGTCAAATGAAGCACATGATTGGGAAAAGCCATCACAGATTCACCAAGGGCAAATCGTGCTTGACCAACCTGATCGCTTTCTACAACAAAGTAACCTGCTCAGTCAATGCAGGATGAGCGGTGGACATTGTCTACCTGGATTTCTCCAAGGCTTTTGACACTGTTTCCCACAGCTTCCTCCTAGAGAAACTGATGCATTACAGTCTCAGCAAATGGTCTGGGTGGTGGGTGGGGAACTGGCTGACAGGCCTCACCCAGAGGGTGGTGGTAAATAGCTCCTTTTCAAACTGGCAACCTGTCACAAGTGGGGTTCCCCAGGGATCAATATTGGGCCCAATGCTCTTTAATATCTTCACAAGTGATCTGGATGATGGGATCAAGCACATCCTGATGAAGTTTGCTGATCATACCAAACTGAGCGGGGAAGTGGACACTTCAGAAGGGAGAGCCACCTTGCACAAGACCTGGATGGACTGGAAGAGTGGGCTAACAAGAAACTTACAAAGTTCAACAAGGAGAAGCGTAAAGGTCTTGTACCTGGGAAAACATAATCCAGGAGTGCAGCATAGACTGGGATCTACCCAGCTGGGGAGCAGCTCTGTGGAAAAGGACCTGGGGGTCCTGGTGTACAACAAGTTTAATATGAGTGAACAGTGTGCTGCTGTGTCAAAGAAAGCTGACGGGATGCTGTGTTGCATCAACAAAGGCATCACCAACAAAGACAGAGAAGGCATTACCCCACCCTACTTAGCGCTTGTCAGGCCACACCTGGAATACTGTGTTCAGTTTTGGTTCCCACTGTACAAAAAAGCTGTGGACAGGCTGGAGAGGGTCCAGAGAAGGGCCAACAAAGACAATCAAAGGCCTGGGAAGCCTGCCGTATGAGGAAAGGCTGAGACAACTGGGTTTGTTCAGCCCTGAGAAGAGAAGGCTTAGAAAAGACCTTATCACCATGTTCCAGTATTTAAAGTGTGGCTACAAAGAAGATGGAGACTCCCTTCTTGCAAGGAGTCACATGGAAAAGATGAGGGGTTATGGGTGCAAGTTACTCCTGGAGGAAAATTTTTCACAAGAACAATCGGCCATTGGAATAATCTCCCCAGGGAGTGGTGGATTCCCCAATATTGCACACTTTCAAGAGTCAGCTGGACAGGGTACTGGGCCATCTTGTCTAGACTGTGCTTTTGCCAAAAAAGATTGGACTAGATGATCCTTGAGGTCTCTTCCAACCTGGTATTGTATGATTCTATGATCCAGTGACAGACAGGACAAAAGGCAGTGGGCACAAATCCAAATACAGGGAATTCCACTTAAGTGTAAGAAAATACTATAACTGCTTTTTCTGCCTGAGCCATTAAAGTTTTTTACCTTTTATTCTTTCAAATCATATGGTCTTCACATGGAGTTCTATGTTTTCTGTACATTTCGCCCCATTCTGTACGAGTCTGTTAAATGATAAAAAAGGAGACACTAAAGATGATTTTCCTTTCCTCCCCACAACCTCCAGACCTGGCAAAGACCAACTGAAACCAACCAGTTCTGCAGCGTTAACGCCATTTGCCTTAACAGTATCATTCTATCATTATCACTGTACCACTATAGCAGAGCAAAGAACGGCATTCCTTAGTGATGGAGTTTGATTTCTGAAGTCTAACTTGGTACTTGCCTTTGCATCCTGCATTATATGACTGAAGTCTTCTCCCTATTTCACATTTTATACAATTCTAGATGTCAAGTGTAACAGAAAGTGAGGATCCTAAGAGTGAAAAACATGGCCTTGACATTAATATACACTCAGCTTCCACTCTTCTGTACGTGCTCTGCACCAGATGTTTAGAGGTAAGAGCATGATCATAGCAACAATATTCTATCTTGAGCAAACTGTCTAATGAAACAATGCTAAACTCTTAGAGAAGACCATGTTTTCAGAGTCTTGGGAAAAAATAAATAAATAAATAAACAAAACATTATCTAATGTCAAACCAAAAATTCCAGAGGCAGACAAAGCCTTTCTTCAAAGGGAGCTGTGTAGCAGCCATACCATGCCAATAACAAAGAAATGCACATGGCAGCCTGGTGCTGAAAGATTGCCAGCTGGGTCCTCAGTAAATCTTCCCTGAATTGCCCTTTCCCACTGAGAGAGCAAGTAGCAGTAGAAAGATAAGAGCACCAGGAATAGGTGTTGTAAAACAAGCACCTGACAAATCACAGTTAACAAAAAAAAAATAATCTTCTATTATGGAGAAAGCTGGAATATTAATGTGTGATTGACAGCCAATAGGGTAACATATAACAGTGTAACACCATCCCTAGCTAAATCACTTAGCTTATCATGGAGAGGATTTAATGGCAGCAAAGTAACATTTTTCAAGAAAAGTGTAGTTCTGGCTTTTGTCAAGCAGTCAAAAAGTCATGTCAGGTGTACATTTGTGTGGCATGCCCCTCCATACCACTGGTAGCATTTTCTCAGCGTAAAATGCATTTTCAGAACTCCTCCTGCTCTTGATGCAAATAATATTTCCCTTGCTGCTTCCATACACATGTAAAGACCTCCCTGCTTCTGTGACCTTACTGAAACCCTGGTTTTGCCCTTAGACTTTGCTGCTCCTGCTATCTTATCTTTTGTAGTCTTTTTATGACTGCAAACAGCAATATGAGGATCCCTCCCCTATTCCTCAACTTTCTCATCTATTCTCACTTTTTCTTCTCTTGCAATTCATTTCAGCTATTTGCTGTCTTGTTTTACTTCCTACATGGTTGTACACTTTACACTCACTTCCCTTCCAATTACTTCAAGCTTAATTCTCCAGCTTGTCTGCTATCCCTTTTATGTCAAGTCTGCTCTATTATCCCAACCTGCAGTAGCTGTTCAATAACTCAACCTATCCCCTGCTGCCATTCTGCATCTCTGACTACCAATCTAGGGGTTTGAGGTTTTGTAGATTTTTCTTGAGATGATGTTTATTCTCACAATTCAATTCACATGGACTTGCTTGCTCTTCAGGACATTCATTCAAGTAAGCTCTGGTGCCTTAGACACATGCTAGTTTCCTCAAAAACTTTTGCTTCCTCAAAAGGAAGCTGCTATTATCCAGCTCAGCATTCTCCCTTCTTCTCCCACTGTCCTGCCAATCCATTGTCAGTCTTCATTGCTGCAACCCTGCAAATTAATAATTTGAATACATCAGTGTTTAATTTGAAGAAACCATGATGCTGGTTTTAAAGAAGTACATCTGATAAGCATGCAGCCTGATACTCTATGTTTGCTTAGTTCCATGAGCTTCTGAAACTAGTATCTCATCTCCAAAAATATAAGCAAGAGTGATAGAAGAGTGATTAAGATACATGCTTTAGAACTTAATATTGCTGATGTCAAAATACAATGTGTGGGTACACAAAAAGGTAGAACAAAGTCAGAAGTGGGCAGAAGCAGCTTGCTATTTAAGAAACAAAGAAATGCCTAGAAAAGCATGACAGCATGTTGCAAGACGTACATTAAGAATGACAGAGTTATATTATTTTGCAAAAGAAAGAGCAGTGCAGTCTAGATCTTATTGCAAGGGCAGGAAGGCTTCCTATCCAGACCAGGATGCACTTTGGTTGGTAAACTTGCAGAGATAATCAAGAACATGTTCCAAAGACATTAACAGAGAGAACAGTTAGAGAGATGATGGGTTCAATACTTAACTGGAAAATACCAAAGGTTACCAAAGCAACCAGACCTATTACAGAGGGCAATGGAAAGCGTCTTCATGCATGTGTCCACAGGAAAGAGCTCAACCGAATTGAAACTTTGAATAAGCAGGTAATATGAACAGAGTGACACTTGGACAGAGGGCATCTCCAGAACAGACTCCAAACCTTGCTAATGGCTTTTACAGGCAACTCTGTCTTGCAGTGATCAGTTTCCTGACAAACAGCAAGTGATAAAAATCATTTATATGTACTACCACACTATATTTACATAGCACCTGACACTTGCCTCCTACAGCTTGTAATCTAAGTGAGAGAAAGACATCACATGACATAGGACAATTCAGGAAAGGAAAAATGCAATAATTATGAAAAAAAACAATAAAAAGAAAGTAAATATTAATTAAGAACTTTTAGGTGCAAGATCCTCACTAAAAGGTGGAAAAGACTGAGTGACTTACTATGCAGATAAATGTATAAAGTAGCAGGTACTAGGACTTTACTCCCCTCTGCCCACTATGCAGCTTAAGTTACAGGCTTCCATACATCCAGTTCCTGGGAAAAAAAAGCATTACAGGGCTTTTGCACCCAACAGGGCCATTGAGTGAGGTACCATTAGAAAGATGGCACACAGAAAAGATGGTTAGTGGACATGGGTTATTCAATCATTTCAAATGAAACAATACCAACAGTATTTCAGCCTCTGAAGACTCCTTCTTTTGTTCACTAGCAGTAATTACATTCCTCAAACATGTCTTCTCAAGGAGGCTCATGCTGTATCATCTCTTAATCTGACGTTCATGCAATTTACTTACAGCATAAGGTTAATTCTATACTTCCACAGGGCTAGAAATAATAGACTTGAACATACATTATGACTTGGGCACAAAAAAAAGTCTTAAAAATTAACTTTAAACTCTGAAGTGCTGAATCATCAGTACTCATGTTTTCTAACTACTGGTTTCCTTGTAAAGTTGTACAAAACGGCCAAAAAATATCCTCTTAGGAATGAACCCAAAAGGACATTAAAGAGACTACTTTTTCCCCCCCTCTGCTGTTGTCATGTTTTTTTCTTAAAGTGATGGTAATTTTTTTATGATAGGTTTATGTTTGGATTCCTGCCTGCTTAAATACTGAGATACAATCATCCTATAAGACTCCTAATTCTAGGTGTCTAAGCTCATTTAACGGAGATTAGCTAGCACCTAAAAATTATTTTTAAAGGTCTCAAATAAATTGGTACTGTAAAACGGTACTGGTTTTTTTTCAGAATAACTCTTACTCAGGGTAAGATCATTATCTTGGCAGTACTGCAACATGCCTCTGAACCAAACATTGCTTCCCAGTCCATGCACCTCAGGCTATAAACACTTAAATCGTGAGAGACAGGGAAGTTTTAGAATTCAGAGGTCATGAGCTTGTAATGGCATTTACACTACTTAGCATTCAAATGAGGGACTAAATTCCAGAGGGCCTTTTGTCAGCCAGATCAAAAAGTACCTTATGGAACACTGTAAGAAAGAGATGTCTCACAGGTTATGAGACAGTTTTACCTTAATTCACTCACTTTTTCCATGGAAAGAAGTGGACAGTGAGCTGCTGTCTGGACTGAAAGCTGCTAGGACAAACACACAATAACATTGAAATTTTTAATGGTTGAAATTAAATCCCCTAATAACGAATTAATAAACAAAGCTGATGTTGAAGAAAAGTATCCAAAACTTCACATCTTGGGAAGTGTTCAGCTCAAAAACACTTTAGTCTTTCAAAATCTAAAATCACTTTGATATCACCGGCAGTATACTGCACAAACTGTAGTTGAAGGCAGAAGCCATATAATGCGGACACTCTCAGAAGTTTCAGAGTTAAAAACTCACTTTTATTGAGCAATATTGTGTATTTAGCAAAATTTAATAAGTGATAAATCGTAATAGAAGAATTATTTTTCTAACTTAGATATATAATATCATTATTTATTACTATTTTTGTTAAGCTTTGGGAAAGGTGTTGTTGTTATATTAAAAAAAAAAACGCATTAAAATGTTGTTGTCCTCTATCTCTCCATGTTGGCAGAGACCCCATAAGCCACCCGTGGAACAGAATCAGGAGTCAAGAATGTATTTTTGGAGACCACTGAAGAAACCATATAATTTTCAATCAAGTAGCAAATATGCCCAAAATACCTTATTTACTTCTTCCCATTCACACATTATATTTTCTGCCCAAATTCCACTACTCGATGGAGTGTTCCTTGATGGACAGCTGTTTGAGGCAGCCCTTATCACAACACCATTTAAAACAAACAATAACATAATGTATTTAACACTGAAGAATAAAGGACCAGACAGATACCGCAAATTTACATTGAGTTTGGTACATCTGTACCGCAATCCGCAATACTCAGATGACTCCATGTTGTACAGTGCAATCCCCTTATGACCAGATTCTGAATACATAATAGTATTGTTAGATTTAGAACAATCTAATTTCGAAAAGCCTTACTCTTTCTAGTATCTAATAATCTTTCTAATATCTAATATTATATCTAATAGCTAATATTCTAGTATATCTAATAATTAAATTATTAGCTATGCTTAGGAAAAAAGCTACATCCTATGTTGATCATTCTATTCCATTCTTTTCTCCTGGTGTCTAGTACTACTCGTTAGAAAGAGATTCCTTCTTTTTCCATAAAAAGCAGTTAAAACAACGCAGAAAAATATTAAAGTAACAATTACAAAGAAAGAAGTCATTATAATAGATGTGAAAAAAATGCTTTCCTTGTAGTCCTGAACCTCAAAAGGAATTTTTGCATACATTCACAGCTATGGAAGGCTGAGACCCTTGGAAGTAGTGTATGTGACAGAGCAAGATACCTGCTCCTCTGCAACTGAGTAGCTACATTACAGAGTGAAAGGTTTACTCAAAAGGAATGGGGTAAGAAGCAAATCCTTTAACTTGTGTGAAAAGGAGGGCTTATCCTGAAGAAAAGGAAATAGACTGGGACTCAGGAGACCTATGAGCAGTTCCCAGTCTGATCGCAGATTTCCTCTATGACCTTGTGCAAGTAATTTAATCTCTCAGTGCCTCAACTCTTCAGCTCTAAAATTCCAATTCCTTTTTCTGTTCAATTTGTCAAAAAACATGCATGACAAATGTCTATATATAGATGCAGAGATTGGCACAGTGGTATGCCTGTATTTAGGAACTGCAACTGTACAAAACCAAAAACTCTGTTTATATATACTGGCCACAAAACAACACCAGGGCACAAAAAAAAATATATTTATTCCTTTCCTCATATTTCAGCCAAATTCGACTAGTCTATCGTTTCCACAAACAAGACTAGTGTATAGTTTCTGCAAACTTGTAATGACCTAAAAAAACCTTTTAGTAGTGTGTAGCTGCAACGAATACATTTTATATTTGAACGTCTAAACATTTTTCTCTGTTTTGCTGTTAGGCAAACTGACCCAAAACAAATGCTGTAATAATCACAGAATGATTTGGGTTGGAAGGGACCCTCAAAGATCATCTAGTCCACCCCCTCTGCCACAGGCAGGGACATCTTTCACCAGATCAGGTTGCTCAAAGCCCCATCCAACATGACCATGAACGCTTCCAATGGTGGGGTATCCACAACTTCTCTGGGCAACCTGTTCCAGCATCTCACCAACCTCGTTGTAAAAAAGTGTGCTCCTTCTACCCAATCTGACTGTACAGTCTTTCAGTTTTAAAGCATTGCCTCTTGCTCTGGCACTAGAGACCCTGGTAAAAAGTCACTCTTCATCTTTCTTAAAAGAACCCTTTATGTACGTAAAGGCCACAATAAGGTCTCCCCTTATTCCTTCTCTTCTCCAGGCTGAACAACTCCAACTCAGCCTGTCCTTACAGGGGAGGTGCTCCTGCCCCCTTGGTCATCTTCATGGCCCTCCTCTGGACCTGCTCAAGCAGATCCATGTCTTTCTTATGCTGGGGGCCCCAAGAGTTGAATGCAGTACTGCCGGTGGGGTCTCAGCAGAGCAGAGGGGCAGAATCACTCACCTCCCTCGACCTAATGGCTACACTTCTTTGATGCAGCCCAGAATACAGCTGCCTTTCTGGCTGCAAGTGCACACTGACAGGTTATGTCCAATTTTTCATCCACCAGCATCCCAAAGTCCTTCTCCACAGGGCAGGTCTCAACCCATTCATCCCCCAGTCTGTATCAATAGGGCCCTGACCCAGGTGCAACGCCTTGCACTTGGCATAATGCCTTATGCCCATGTGAAAGTATATAATTGTTTGCAAAATTAATAGAGAATTTTTATCAGCACATTAAAAAAAAAAGGCAAAGTAGAGATTTTATAAAGAAACAATACGGAAAGCTTTGTATTTTTAAAGTTAGACTTTGGCAGAAGGGGGGGAAATATTTAATGCAGCTGTAATCAAAATTGATTCAAAATAAGAATTTGTCTCAGATGACATTAATACCACAATAGTATCTGTAATACATTCACATTTACACTTGAGCTCAGGAAAGTAAAATACCCTCAAAACAAAAAAGCCCCACAATATTCAAATGTGGCTCAATTTATGTTCCCTGACAAACTGTACTGTGGACTAGCAAAGTATAAAAGTACAGATTAAACCTACCTTTCATTATTCTGACTTTAAAAAGAATAAAAAGTTGTATGAAATATTGCAATGTGAAAAACAGAAAACAGTTCAAAAATTTAAATTCAAACAGAAAACTAGCTTTAGCAAAGCAGGAAAGTCACTCTTAACAGTGTCACTGAAAGTTAGCATTTTGCTCTACAACTCAATTTTTCTTTACAAAAAAAAAACAGTACTGTTAAATTCTACTCCCAGTGTATGGGCAGCCTGAACAGAACCCTCCTAGAAAGCTGTCGGCTATGAGAAGAGCTGCTCAGGACAGCAATTTAGTGTATATTCATCATTTAACTCGAGTCCTGATCCAGTTTTTAGCACAGTCTTTCTTCATGCACAAACCCTATATACGCTGCTAAAACATCTAATTGTAAGCTTCTTCCTTACTGCACTGGAGTGACATCTGATAAGTTTGACACAACACTCGATAAACAGCTTTTCAATGCCTTTCCTCCTCAGGAATTTTAGTTGCATCTTTTAGAAAAGGTTAAGTTTGTTTCCTATTACTTTTACCAGAAAGTTCAGGTTTTCTTATCAGTGTCTTCCGAGCTAAACAACATCTGAACTCATTACTTTTATTTGACATTTATTATCTTCCTAAATACTGTCACACTTAATTCCACCACTCCTAGACTCTGACAGAACTCAGAGCTTTCTACAGTGAAAGAAGAATACCAAACAATTTTGAAGTAGGCTTTTTTCTCATAAAATTTCAGTGAGGTCATAGCCCCCAGAACCCATCTTCAGAAGCTCATGACATTTTTAATAGTATTAATTTAACTCAAGCAAAGGAAAGAAATGTGAAGCTGTTAAAATAATGAATACGAAACTCCAGTCATATTTTTTCTACGCTGTTTAAAAGAAGATTGACAATGTAGAACAATGTGAATATTACCTAAGGATGAAGAACACATTTTTCAACGGTAGGAAGACTAACCATTGTGGAGTAAGAGAGAAACTGCAATTCAAATCTGGGGAAAATTACTCAGAAAAAGACTGTCTGAAGACTTAGTATTAGGATTCAATGAAACAGCTTGAATTTGGCACATAAACAAATCCATCCACTTTGGACTGCAGCTACAAAAGGTGCTCTATAGAGAAGCCAAACCTCAGACGGGAGGAGACCAGAGGTTAAAAAGACCATGGCACTTACATGCTCCAGCAAACAGCAACCCAAGGTACAATACACCCATTGGTGTCTCCCAGGAAGATCCATTTTTCTGAGGCTGAGGACAATAAAATTTAAACTATGCAAATTGCCAGTCAGAGTTGGAGAGCTGGGTTAAGACTTGAGAAGCAAATATAGGATGTTCAGGAGAAAAATTACCATAGTAAATTGAACAGAGATCACTGTAAGAAAGAGACAGTAACTAAGCTGTGTGCCCAAGATAAATGGAACAGTACAAAGGTGCCTTGGGTTAGTGAAATGTGTAATGAAATCCCACATCATCCAGCTGTCTGAAGCAACCAATGATGATCACTCCCATCCAAAGTACACAAGCAGCAAATCTAAATATGGAGTAACAAGAAAAGAAATTATGTAGTGAAAAAAAAAATCTCCATTTTCTAAGTGTTGTGGAATAAACATGGCCACTCTCCAACGCACACCTTGGAGAGTACTGAAATCACCCACCTACAACAGTTTAAAGGTCAAGGCTTCTGTATCTTAGATGTAACAGAAACAAAGTCTTACTCTACATTAACAGGATTCAATAGGAGACACAAATATCAAACTAGATGTTCTCATGGCAATTTGAACTAAAAGTGACCATAAATCAGTCTGGAAAGATCTGGCAGTTACAATTCTTCAGGATTTGAGGAAAAACACAGTGGAGCAAAATCCATGAACAATGTGGTTTCACCTAAAACAAGGACTCCTACTGCCAGTGTTACTGAAGAGAAGAATGCTTATCACAAGATGGCTGGCAGAATAAATTTTCACCTCCTATATTAAGGTAAAGCATTATGGTCCAGCTCTATAAGGACTTCAGGTAAAGCCTTTGATACAAAAGAAAATTTTGGTCCAATTTTCCAAGATCACAATTTCTCAAAAAAATATGCTAAAGGGCATAAATGAACATCACCATGATCACAGATTATGAAGCATCTACTGAAATTTATCAAACTAATATTTGTATTGAGGAAACCACTAAGGCTTGTAGCCTACGTCAAAATTTAAGTCAAATGGAAGGAAAACACTCTTACTGTTGTCATATTAAAAAAAAAAAAACACTCTGGAATGCCATGGGCAAAATTTTGATTACATTGATTGGGGAGCAGGGGGGAAGGGCACAGGAGAAATCAAACTATAAAGCCGTAAGACTTCGTTGTTCGTTTTTGGTTTTGTGGGTTTTTTTTCCCAGATGACTGTTTTCCCTTCCCTGAAATAACCTAATGCGAAGATGCTACTATGCATAATATGATCCTGGATATCAATTCTATTAGTTACTTAATCTGCTGTATCTGACATAGGATGTTCTGTAGTAAGTGACAGTTCAGCGGTTTTGTTTAAGTAATGTATAGGGAAGTATGGCTTAAG